>NC_089273.1:10838158-11134615 GCF_963678975.1 Dysidea avara | reverse complement strand
CTGCTAATTGTAGCTTGTATGGATGAACACCTAGACCTGGCCAATATTGAATTGGACAATAAAGCTGCTACAAAAATGCCGCATACAATTTCCTTTCTTTGAAAGAAGCCAATGATAAAATGTTTGATCTTTCTTCCTCCTCAGAGGATCTTTATCAGTCTGAGATGGATGAAGTTAAACTTCATTGTTTTTGCTTGACTCCTTGGATTGATGGATCATATTTCCCATCCCAGGCCATGTCATGGCTTATTGTGGAACTGAATTTCCCAGCACGCCACCTTGAAAGGCAAAATATATCATTGCTGATTGAATTGCTGCTACTGCCTGTACAGCAAACAGTATAAGAAATCAGTTTTATGAATGCAAAGGTAAATCAAAAGTTTTGTCATGCCTGTTTACCAATAAAAGTCCATGGGTAATTCTGATCAGCATAGAATCAACCGGCCTCAAAGAAATCAATAACTTAATTGTCATTGTTACTCATCATTATTCTATCAAGATATTGTGGCATGGACGTCCCTAATATTATGATGGTATGAAGTCAACAAAACAACAGTCATTTGTAAAATTAATATTCCTCTAACATGACCACAAAGTTGAAAATTTCAACTGGTTCACATGCTAATCAGTTACCTTTTGTAGATAATAACTCTATGTTTTGCATGCCACACATTGTTATGTCTATGATTTTTCTTAGCATTTGTTTTATTATACTGTAGGTACTGAGCTTCATTTTTAATTCATGATTTTAGTGTCTTAAATAGCTAATCCTATAATTATTTTCAGTGTTTATCATGTCATCATTTGTCTTATCAGTATAGCTAGCTAGTGGCAATCTTATACATAGGTAGACCTAGGAGGCAGCCAAGGAGGGGCAAGGAGTTTTAGTGTACAACAGTGTTTATTCCACTAAGAGGAATTCTAGTACACAAGTTATATTTAGTTGCATAACTTTATTCAGTATGGCTGGATGAGTGATAGACATACAGTTGTAAGACTGTAGTTAGAGAAAAAATTTTTTTAAATTAGACCTCCTATATATAGGTTTGAATTTGGGAGCATTTTTGATAACATTTAGCTAACAAAGTGTATGCTTGCAATGCATATAAAGATTAGTTAGTCTATTTGAGATAAAACCTGTTTGATGGTAAAGTGTACTAGCTAAATCTAAAATAAGGACAGCAATAGTATTGTTATAATGACATTAGAATTGTTACTGTTCTATTAGAGTAGTGACTGCTCTATTAGAGTATCTCGATCTTAGCACAAAAATCAAACTTATTTGTCTCACTTTCTTTACAATGTACAGTATAACTGTAAAGTGTACTTATAACTGTTGTCTTCTATTTGTCCATTAGTTTTCTATACTTTTGAACAGTATGAATGCATGATTCCAGTATCTTGGCACAGCACCCCTTGCACCACCCTCAGATCCGCCTATGACCTTATATATTACTAAGTATTGCTATATTATCCTGCATGAAAATACCTGTGGATATAAACAGAAAACTACCTCCACTGGTGATAGAGAACGTTTGATTAGCATTAATTGGTGCTGATAAGGTCAAGTCTTTATTCTTTGATCAGATTCAGGTGTAACTTAACACAGTGTGTTCCATGGAAGTATTTCAGTTAGACACTCTCCTCCACTACTATATTATGAACTCTTGCCTAGCATATGAGTAAACTAATTTTCAGCTTGCACGGCGGCTTGAGCTAAATAATTCCACTTGCCTTAGCTTCTTTTTCTTGACTTCCCACTGTGCTTCATCTATAGACCTAGATCATAAAGGAACACTGTCCCTCCTTTATAGGTTGGATGGGAGAATTAGCATCCAAAGTGTTGATGTACTCCTTATACGTTGTGTCAGAATTCTCCAAGTGATCTACAACTTGGTTGTAGTCCAGAGATACATTCAAATCGCTAGAAAGTAATTTTTAATACTGTGCAGGCTTCCCGGGGGGATCTTGTATACACAAAGACAATAATTACAATCTGGGCACGAAATGATTTGATCTTCCACTTCACAATCCATTTGAAAAACCACTGAAGAGTGTCTTAGTGTGAGGTCTGGGTTTATATAGCTAGCTGAGGATGTCAAAATCTCTCTAACCTTATATGGTAGTTCAAAGGTTACTCGAGAAAGCTACTTGATTTTTCTTAGCTAAGCCATGCACTAGCTTATAAGGACGTCAAAATCTCTCAAACCTTAAGTGACAGTTTAAAGATTAAATTACCTCAAAGCTACTTGATATTTTTGCTTAGCCATACATAACTTATATCCAATCCAAGATTCAATCCCTTCAGAGAAATCGCTTACTCTAACAGTGGTCCCTATACTTCGGCTGTCCTCGTCCCGGTTTTACTCCTGTTGGCCGTCCCCGTCCCCGTCCCTGTCCTCGTCCCGGTTTTACCCTTATTTTCCCCGTCCCGGTTTTACCCCTATTGTCCCCGTCCCCGTCCCTGTCCCCATCCCGGTTTTACCCCATCCCTTGAAAGGTGGAAGTACCATAGCGGCCTTGAGAGCCACATGACCATAGGCTTTAAAGAGAGTTGACAATTCTTTAACAAAACTGAATCCAGCACTACAGGAGGGAACTGAAAATAAGTTTTGCTTCCAATGAACAACTTGCGAATATGTGATGTTTAACCTAGAAATAAATTCGGAGCTGGACAGGCCGGATCCCCAAATAAAAGTAGTGTCCTGGTCAGTAGTTGGAGTAGGAGGCCGGGTGTCAGAAACACAAAGTGGACACAAATATCTCTCACCATTCTCCTGGAGCTGCTGTCCCTCAGAACTTGAAAGATCTACACATTCACCATGTAGCCACTCGCCACATTCAACACATTTGATCATAAATTCGCCTCTGTCTGGTCTTCTACATAAGCACCAAAGTTTATTTGGATCTTCCTCCTGCTTTCCACTATCACTGCTAAAGTCAGGTGGCTTCTTCTTCCGCCTTCTAGTGGATGAGCGTCCTTCGAGACGTCTTGACATTTGGTCACGGAAATAAAATGACGACGAACTGCAAAAAACGGAAGCGGACAAAAGTGTGAACAAAAAAGGAACAGATACCTTCAAAATATGCCGTATCCAGCGTCAGGCACAGTCATTGCTGATTGCACCAATTCGCAGTACGCACACAAGAATTACTCAGTTTTTCTTTTGTATTTTACAGTTGTCCAGCACATGCCTTCCTTTGTGCTGGGGGTGGTAGGCAAGGGCAGTCCATCAAGCCCGGGTTAGAAAAATAATAAAAAAACCTAAACACGTCTTGAGAGTTAAGTCGTCTTGAAACGATTTCGATTTGCGAGTGAGATTTTTGCGATTAACCGCGTCGCGCGTATTATATACAAAATTCTAACTAGCTTAACTATCAAACTAAGTACTTTAACTACAAAACTAGCTACCTTAACTACAAAACAACCTTAATTAATAACTTAGTTCAACAAGTCTATGCCATCTTCTGGGCATAAGCCATAATGCCTCAGAATCATTTTGGCATTATATCGCCAGAGAGTAACTGACAAGCGCTGAAGCAATTTTTTCCTTGCTAACTGTCTGGGAATACCACTTTTAACAGTGGTACGGTCGGAAATCGTGGATAAGGTTGATAAAGCAAAGGGTGTCCAAACACCAAACGACTCGCAAACCAGGGGGAAAAATTCACCACCATGGTTGTTAACAGTTTCCAAATAGAGTAGTGGTGGTAGTTATGAGACACTTAACTTCAAAGCATTGAAGTTACCTAAAACTGTAACCCTGGTATTTCACACTAATACTATGGAAAATTGTACCCATAAACTACATTAACCTAAAAATTCAAAAAAATTTCTGCTTTGTGGTGGTCTGTATGATAATTGTTCTGGAACACTGTAGATGTGTGTATTATGAGACATATGGGGGTATTATGAGACGCTGTGCTTGAAAGTTGACTAGTTCATATTTAATTACGGTAGATTTCATATGTAAAGAGTAGCAGGGACAGTGTAGACAGTCGAAAAAATTAATTGACTTCGTGTGTCTACTTTACATCTTTGTACTCTTAACTACATAGTGAGTGGTACAAAGAGAATCATCAACAGTATGCCAATATGTTGTAGTAAATTTAAGGAGCCACGTCATCCCATAATTAGCTTTGTGGTTGACTTTTAATCACTATCTGTGATGGTCTGAATAGGTACTATTTCTTTACTCCTAAATCTGCAGGATTTAACCTGCTCAACTGGTTTTAAGCTATGCGACCCATATTACCCCCTGTCCCACAATACCAGCCTCTACTCTAATGGTCATCCTTAGCCTCCTCACCAGCAGCAGCAGCTACCCCAGCCTTAGATGCAGCAGCGGAAATAAAGGAAGGCTGAGTTGTGCACCTGACAGAGAGGTCAAAGTAAGCAGGATGGCCTAGAGTAAAATCAGGATGGTAAATGTCCCCAGGACGAGATTGATCAGAGGCAATGCTTTGCTCACGGAGAACACCAGGGTGATCTTGCAGTAGAGCATTATGTACTATATAGAAACAAGAGCATCATGTCGTTGGATACGTAGTGGGCCATGAGAGCAACCAAGAAGATGGTCACCAAACTGATCTATGACAGACAAACATATACAAAGTGTACAATGGGAAAAGAGGAACACCCAACCTTTTCCCATGTACAAAGTGTACAATGGGAAAAGAGGAACACCCAACCATAAACGGACAGCGATAACAAACTCATGTGGAGAAAAGGCCAAACCCAATGTTGGTTGAGGGATGTCCTTCAGCCAGCCACTGCTGACACCAGAGGAGTGAACAACAGCATGTAAACGAGCCTGGTCACGGATTGTGGAGGTGTTGAAAATGCTTGCAAATAATTGATCATCAAGGAAAGCCTGTAAGTCATTTTGGGAAGATAAGTTAGGAGGCAAGATGGATAGACTTTGGAAATAGGAGATATATAGCACAATTTTCACCTGGAAAAAGGAAGCCACATCAAAATTTGGTGCTAAACGGGATACCAAAATCCGGGCTGAGTTATAGAAACCCAAAAAGGCTGGATGTGAAGAGCATTGGGACTCACGCAAACCCAAGCCTCCTAACCAGAATGGCAAAGTAGCTTGAGACCAAGCATTATCAGAGATGCTACAGCACAAAATTCTACTAAGACAGTTGTGTAGGTTAGAGTCAAACACAGATGGAAAGCAGCCTAATGATGAAGAAGGGACACAGCGCAATATGTTTATTTATTTATTTTTATTAGTTTAACCAAAAGGTAAGGTGAATACAAAAGGCAAATATGCCTATATGAGTACCACCTACAAAACATTACAATACAAAACCAAACAACTAAGGATACATTATAAAGACAACTTACAGTGCATTGAAATAAAAGCCTACATTAAAAACATACATGACTTAATCAGAAACAAAAAGAAAATTGTATAATATTCGCCTAAAAGTAGTGCGGCGTGTAGTTGACAGAATGTCAAATGGGATGGAGTTCCACCAAAAAACACTGTTCACAAAAAGGAGTAACGGTAAGAGTTTATGGAGGACTGCTTGCATAGAATAGACAATGAGTGTGATCTGGTAGAGGCAGCAGAAGAAAAAGTGAAGTAATCGCTAAACTTTAGAGATATATGATGGTGAAGAATATCATAGATAATTGTCAATGACAGATATTTATGTCGGGTGGAAAGAGATGGCCATGATAGCTCTGTACAGCATTCCTCAGATGATTTAGACCATTTATAGGTCTAGGACACAATCTGCTGCCACAAATCCAGCGAGAACCACGGTTTTGTACTCATTCAAGGGCAATGGAGTTTTTATGAGTGTGTGGATTCCACACAGTACTTGCATAATCCAGAATAGGAATCACAAGTGACCTAAAGGCCTTTTGTTTTGAAGAAGCTTTACAGGTGAGCATATGACGGCGTAGGAGATTTAATACTCTAGTAGCTTTCTTGGAAACATGTGAAACATTGCTATTCCACGAAAGTTTGGTGTCTACAATAACCCCCAAGTACTTAACAGACCTGGCCCAATGGGGAAGATGGTTATTGATATAACAGAGCGGCTTTGTAGGTGTATGTTTGTTTGAAATGCACAGAAGTTCACACTTGGAAGGATTCAATCGCATCTGCCATTTAGAACACCAATCAGTTATCAGATCTAGGTCATCTTGAAAGGCAATACAGTCAGATTGAGAATCAACTGAGCAATACATAGCTACATCATCAGCAAATATTTTCATTGTGGAGCTAACAGCAGATGGTAAATCATTAATATACAAAATAAAAAGTAATGGTCCCAGGATGGAGCCTTGAGGGACCCCAGATGAGACTGGAGACCAATCAGAAGCACAACCATTTATGACAACTTGCTGCCTCCTGGTAGTGAGAAATGAAGAAAACCATTTAAGCATGGAACCATTAATACCATAAGCCTTAACTTCAATAGTAAACGTTGATGAGGTACTGAATCGAAGGCTTTCGCAAAATCCAAAAAAACACAATGAATGCTGAGCTTGGCGCTAAGATTAAAAGCCCAGTCATTTACGGCTGACAATGTGAGTGATCTTACAAACACTGAGACAGCTCCTAAGCAAATTCAATTCAATTTGAGGATCTCCAAGTTCTGCAAGCTTCTCCTGAATAGATGCAGTTTTTTCAAGTTTACTAGACAAAAAAGAATCAAAAAAAAGTAGGTGGTCCCCACACAGGAGACCCTAAAAGCTCCAAACCACTGCTTTCAGGATTAATTCGTTTAATTGCATGAGGAAATTCAGGGAAAGAGCTATCCCCAGAAGGCCAATACAACTCACATTTGGATAGATTGATATGCAATCCAAAACTTGGCCCAGACTGGGTAAAGCATGATAGTAAAGCAAGGAGAAAAGACCTATACCCAATAAAAGTGCCATCATCTAAATACCACAAACTTAGGAGACAATTTTCACTAAGAGGATTGGAACCAAGAAACTGAAGCAAAACTGATGAGAATAACAGAGGACCAAGTGGATCACCCTGCTGTACACCAGTGGAAGCAAGAATACGACAGTGGCCAAAACGTAATTCCGAGTCTGCAGCTGCAGGCTGGTAATAACACCAGTACACCCAACGAGATATTTCAGGAAAATCCTTATAAACACGACTGAGAAAATCAGTGCGGCTGCATTCATTAAAGGCATTTTTCATATCTATCTTCAGAAGAGCTAGTGATTCATCACCACCCAACTGAGATAGAGCATGACTGACAGCATAAATAGCCCCTTCCAAGCCACCTGGAATGCCAACTCCAACTTGGCCATGAGGAAGGAAGACATCTGGAAGAAATGGACGAACAAAGTGACAGCACAACCGACTGGCAAGGCGACGAAGGACTTCACCAACAGCAACGGGCCGAACACCCCCTGTCTTTTTCAGAAGAGCTGTTAAAGGGGCACCACACAGCCAGGGAGCTAACAAAGGAGATGCTTTACCAGATAACAAGAAGTTCATAATCCTAGTGAGAGCATGAAGACAGTCCTCAGCAGATGAAGTAGTATGTCCACTAACTGTGTCAAGAATATGCTGAGCACGCAAACCAGACAGTAACCATTAGGGAAAGCACATTAGCATACCGTAAATTATCGCGTAATCTATATCACGTGATTAGTCTGGTCTTCCTGGCCACGAGGTAATGATGAAATGCCTCGCGGAATATAGAATGGATTTTCATATGACTGGTTAGTCTTTTATTTAGTCTATAGAGATTAGAATGGTAGTGAAGGAACACTTTCCTGAGCCTGTTCCGTCTCGAGGTTAGAGAACTGACTCGCTTTAATGTCACATCGGGTAGTAAAAGTTTGATTAGGGTTAGGGTAAGAGTTAGGCAATCATTTATAATCTGCTAGGTTAGGGTTAGGGTAAGAGTTAGGCAATCTTTATAATCTGTTAGGTTAGGGTTAGGGTAAGAGTTAGGCAATCATTTCTATTCAGTTAGGATCAGGGAACTGGATACGGGTAGTAATATTAGGTTAGGGTTAGGAAATAGTTTTAAAATATGTGACCGGGCCTGCGATAATAGGGCATGTGGGCACATGAATTTTGCCTACTTTTTCACACTTTCATCACGCATAACGTTTTATACCATTATACTATGACATTGCAATTTTCAGCTCTTAGTAGACATTTAGTTGGCATCATGATGCAAGTTACAGAATGGAAATATACTTTTCGAGTACTGAGATATGACCTGTAGAGTGATGGGGTGTAGTTTGTACCCACATGACCTGTTTTCGCAGGCCCGGTCACATATATGTACGAGGTTAGGGTTAGGCAGCCATTCAGAAGTCGATAATAAAGATAGAAAGCTCTTGCAACTAAATTGGCTTGCAGTGTCTTTACTAGGGCTCAATAGTGTTTGACTTTTATAGCTAGAATTAGGAAGTATTATACAAGTAGTCACAGTAGCGAAGCGGTGGTGCGTGAGGCTTGAAACCGATCGGTCGAAGGTTCGATTCCCGCTGTAGTAAACTTTTTTTTTCGCTCGAGACTTTTCAGTTTTTTTCTAAGTTCGGTACAGTCTGAAAACGTTTTCAAGACGTTGTTTATAGATACCCACCATCGATTTCAGCTAGGAGCGGTATAAAAACGATGCACTGAAATTCACACTTGATGTGGCCTTGGTGCTACAAGTCCGAAGTGAACGCACCCGGACGATGACGTGTTACACAGTGTGTGCTTGTGTGACGTCATAAGGTCACGTGAGATCACGTGAGCTTTAATTTCACGGAGTGCTAATGTGCTCTCCCTAACGCCTAGTCACTAGGACTGGTACCCCTAGGTAGGGTCCGCAACGTGAAATTTCGACATCTGAGAATCAACTACCAAACCACCCACAAATGCTAGGCTAGGTACCACTTAGAAAATGCCAGATTGGCGTTATTTTTCATTAACGTTTTGTCGTGCAAATCGGCGAATATGCTTACAAATTACGAGATTTTTTGCTATATCTTAAAGGAAATGTCTTTTAAAGCTACAATACGCGCTCTCAACCTTCCTTACTAACTGCATTCTAAACTAAAACCATCAGTGGCTGCATTGTCTGGAGCAATTTCCAGCCGCAGCATCGCGAAAATGAAATTTCGGTCTCGAAAAAAGTTTCGATGTCACTGGAGCACGCAGTAGCGATGCCAAAGTAACCCTCCCAGGTCAAACTGGTCTGGCATGGGTTCAACTACTACCACACCAAATATCATCGAATTCCAAAATTGTTTGCCATCTGGCTGAGCTCGACGGCTGTAAAAAATTCGTAAAAAATGCCGATTTTATTCACTGATGGGAACTTTTGCTAGCCAGATGTGCTGGTTTACTTCTCAAAAGCTTGCTAGACACATAGCCTGGAGCTTTCATTCATAGGATTGGTCTGGTATCTCTTCAAGCAACCTCAAAACCCGCCAAATGCCGATATCAACGCATTTTGCTGACATCGACCAATTTACAATGCGTTAAAGAAATTTTTCTCACCAAACGTGATGCTTTGCTTCTCTAAAGTCATGCTGCATCCTTTTTTAGTTATATTTGTCCATAGGGTGGCAATGGCGGCTCTCTAATCGAGGCCAAAATCCATCAAAATGCCCATGTCACTATTTGTCATCAGTTTTAGGAAGTTTTACAAGTCAAACATGCTAGTTTGCCTCTCTACATCTTTACTGGATGTTTCAATCACCTTCGTCTATGTAGGCACCTTTCTTCAGTCTCTTGAATATGTCAGAGCACGACAATTGGGCCGCGGCGCAACCATCAACACTTACTGCTTATTTTGTTTCATTGATTCCACGAAAATCCAGCCGAAATATTACATAACCCAACTGGAGTTAGTCTAGTTTTGAATATCCACCCTTCGGAACTCTTCACGAATGGAAATTTCGATTGTGGTTTTTGATAATCGGAATTTGCATTTCAGTAATCATTTGTATAAACATGTAGAGTACAATATTTAGAGCTAGACTAACTCCATTTGCGCTTTATTACATTTCTGCTGGTTTTCCTGTCATTCTTGCGTGGAACCAATAAAACAAAATAGCTAAGCATTAACTGGTATTGATGGTTGCACCCAATTGGCGTGCTCTGGCATTTTCAAGAGACTGAAGAAAGCTGCCTACACAGATGAAGGTTATTGAATGGTCCAGCAAGGATGTAGAGAGGTAAACCAACATGTCTGATATGTAAAACTTCCTAAAACTGATGACAAATGGTGACATGGGCATTTTGATGGATTTTGGTCTCGATTAGAGAGCCGCCAGTGCCACCCTATGGACGAATGTAACTAAACAAGTATACAGCATGACTTAAGAGAGGCAAAGCATCACGTTTGGTGTGCAAGATTTCTTTAACGGATTGTAAATTGGTCAACATCGGCAAAATTCGTGGATATCGGCATTTGGCGGTTTTTGAGGTCGCTAGAAGAGCTGCCAGACCAACCCTATGAATGAAAGCTCCAGGCTATGTGTCTAGCAAGCTTTTGAGAAGTAAACTAGCACATCTGGCTAGCAAAAGTTCCCGTCAATGAATAAAATCGGCATTTTTGACGAATTTTTGACAACCGTCAAGCTCAGCCAGATGGCAAACAATTTTGGAATTCGATGATATTTGGTGTGGTAGTAGTTGAACCCGTGGCAGACCAGTTTGACCTGGGAGGGTTACTTTGGCATCGATACTGTGTGCTCCAGTGACATCGAAACTTTTTTTGAGACCGAAATTTCATTTTCGCGATGCTGCGGCTGGAAATTGCTCCAGACAATGCAGCCACTGATGGTTTTAGTTTAGAGTACAGTTAATAAGGAAGGTTGAGAGCGCGTATTGTAGCTTTAAAAGACATTTCCTTTAAGATATAGCAAAAAATCTCGTAATTTGTAAGCATATTCGCCGATTTACACGACAATACGTTAATGAAAAATAACGCCAATCTGGCATTTTCTAAGTGGTACCTAGCCTAGCATTTGTGGGTGGTTTGGTAGTTGATTCTCAGAGGTCAAAATTTCACATTGCGAACCCTACCCTAGGGAACCCTTTCAAGCACATGAGCACAGCTGATTCATCAACAACCAAAGAAGCTGACTCAGGAGCAGAACAGGAAGGAGGATCAGAGTTGGGTGGCATTCTAGCAACTCTTGAAAAGCGCAATCATCATTCTTATCAGCTACACGAGTAGAAGTGAGTGACTGAACAGCATTCCTATATCGTCCTTCACGTGCTCAAAACAGAGCTCGAGAAACATTGTATGATTTAGTCTGAGGACCACTAGTGGATTTGCGGACACAAAGATAATCTTGTAAGACTTCCATAGAGTGTACAATCCATCAGAGTGAGACCAAACGTGTAGGCGCTCCATCAACATAGAAGCTAAAACAAAACGACGACGGCGTTGACGGAATGGTGGCATACGCAACACAACTTTAGCAAACAAGAAAAGACGCACAAAGCCCCAAAGTGAGGAAGTTGTATTGCAAGGTTCAGTTGACAAGACTTTTGCAAGCAATGGACGAACACTACGGGGATGTGCACAATTGTAGAACCTGGGAAAACCATGACAGCTTCCATTAGCACTGTGAGGCCCCCTGATTTTAGATTAGGTGGGCCAATAAATGAACAAACTGAAGCAGAAAGAAGAGCTAACTCTAAAGGATCACTGGGTATGTTGGTGGAGGTAACCAAGGAGGTGATGGAGAACAAGGAGGAAGCTGGATACTAAACACAGCAGGTAAGTCAGAAGCTTAAACCAAAGGAGTATTACAGTGTTGGCCAGGCTTAAGGAGGCGTCGACATCCTGTCTTACGATAACAATCATGAGAGGCCCAACGGCAGGAAGGAACTGAGCAAATAAGATGGTTGCATTCGGCAAAGAAAGCAGCAGGTGGAAAAACCGCTCTAAAAATATGCATAGAATTGATGTGTTGCCACAATAGAGAACAAGAAGAGCAAGACTTAGGACAGGTTAGAATGGAAGAACACTCAGGCACGGCTGAGGTATCCACAGCCACCGATGAGGAGGGGGCGGAGTGACAACATCAGGACTTGCTGGGGCGCCAACATCAGGACTAGCTGTGAAAGTAACTATAGGATCAAGAGTGGTAACAACATCACCAAAACTTGCTGTCGGAGGAACAATGGGATCAAAACTTGCTGGAGTAGCAACAACAACAGGACTTGCTGAAGTAAAAGCATCAGGACTTGTTGGAACAGTGACAGACACATCAGGACTTGCTGGAATAGGAACAGATACAACAGGACTTGCTGAGGCAGAAACAGACACTTCAAGACTTGCTGGAACAGATACATCAAGACTTGCTGGAACAGTAACAAATACATCGGGACTTGCTGGAACAGTGACAGATGGGCTTGCTGGAACAGTGACAGATACATCAGGACTTGCTGGAACAGGAACAAATACATCAGGACTTGCTGGAACAGTGACAGATGGGCTTGCTGGAACAGTGACAGGTACTTCAGGACTTGCTGGAACAGTGACAGATACAACAGTACTTGCTGGAACAGTAACACATTTATCTGGAACTGCTGGACAAGGCACAACTTTAACGGAATTTTTCGAAGTGACGAATGAGCCATTGCCAGCCAAAGAAAGCGCAGACACCGACAAAGACTGATGATTTGCTGAATCAGCGATACTCGAGCTGCACAATGGCGGATCCGAAACAACAAAACGCTTCTTTTTTACCATATTGATTCACCACACCCTGAAGAAACTCACCAATGGGTTTCCCAGCGTAACGAATGGAAGTGAAGTATCCATTACGCTTCGTTGTCAGCTATGTTCAACCCGTTACACAACATTTCAAATCAAGAGCTGTTCGAAAAGCACCCCGGCAATCAAAATAGCCACGATGAAAAATACGGACGAAGGGAAGCCATCACGTGCTCGCGCCAAATCGACACCTTTCCCTATCAGCAAAGAATGGGACACAAAGGAGGACACTGGTAAGTTCATGAATAATCCATTGTACGTGCTTCTGTATGCCAAAAGGCACCTGTGGGGCCGAAGCGACGTCGAACAGTGAAAAAATCAAGCCGGTATCCTTAGCCTTTATCGAGTTACGCTTGTCTGAAGGAATCAGTCAGAAAATCTCGTTGAATATAATTTTTTAAAATTCCGTAGCAACTTGTTGAAAGCGTTTCGGGTAGATCTGAAAGCTTGTTTGGGCTTAGTTTTTCCTCACCAATACTGCCTCATCGTCGTAAGAGAAAATTGAAGCTGATTTTTGGGTGATATTATTTTGTGGACCACGCTTACTCCTTTGTTATTATATTATTAAATACAGAGATCAAGGCATTATGCCTGTGAGTTTTGCTCATTACAATAAACAATTACATTAAGAATAAAAGTTATCAATCAAAATTTAAAATTGTCAGTAGAATTAGACGACACTACATAATTGAGTAAATTATTCCATGAATTGATGGTTCTTACTGAAAAGGATTTACTGCGAACGTTCTTTTTGGCATGAGGTTTAAAAAGTTTGAAGTCATGTCCCCTTGTCGCACTTGTCAAATTCAGGTGAAAAAATAATTCAGGTTGAAGATTAACATTCCCTTGTAAGATATTATATACCATAATCATGTCAGCACGATGCCTTCGATATGACAATGTAGGAAGCTTGAGGGTAACCAGACGTTCATCATGCTCTAAACTGGACAGTTCATGATCCTGGACAGATCATGATCCTGTCACAATCTCCAATATAATTGGGTCCCCATACAACATTGGCATATTCAAGGTGAGGTCTTACCAGAGCCTTGTAGAGTATTGGAAGGGTCTTTCTATTTAGAGTGTTAAATGATTGTTTGATTAATCCCAATACACAATTGGCTTTGTTTATAGCAGAGGTTGCTTGGATATGGAACTTTAAGCTAGAATCCACTATTATTCCTAAGTCTTTATGTTCTGATACTACTTGTAGGAGTTGTCCGTCCATATAATATGTATGACACGGGTTAGAGTTACCCAGATGCATAACAAATGTCTTAACAATGTTGAAATTCAGCAACAACTTCATTGACCACTCTTTTAGTAATAAGAGATCTTGTTCCAATTGAAAGTTACTCTGCTGGTTTACAATTGGGCAAAACAACTTAACATCATCAGCAAACAACAACACTTGGGGTGGTTTGTGGTCCCTACTATACAGTTACTATCGTATATACTGTATGAATAAATGTGACCTAATTTTAGAAAACCGTCGATGTCCGCACAATTTTCAAAATGTATTTTATTTGTTCTTTTTTTTCTACAGGGACAGAGGAATGGACTAGCCAAGTTTCAGCTTCCTAAGTTAAGCAGCGTTGGAAATACAGCACTAGACAGCCGGACGAACAAATAATTATATTTTTTTGATACGTACATGCAGAAGCTATCGAGAAAAGAATCTACAGGCGCTTACATAAACCATCATAACTTACTGATACAACGACGTACGGAATTGAATCTTGGCTCATTGTGTTCGCCATCAATTTGTGCATATACCAAGGTATAGTTTTCCCAGGCATGCTTCTTTGTTCGAGAAGGAAGGCAAATTCACTGAAAAACGATTGGTCGGTAAATTCTTTCGTCACCGCAACGTAAACAAACGTCTGTAACTTTGGAATCTTTTTGTGTATGGAGATGAAACAAAGACTTTTGTACTCCCTATGGACAGGCGAACATGATGATTCCCAGGATTTATCCGGATTTATCCATTCGCGGCTTAATTCGCCAACCAGCGAGGCGATAAAAACTTGCGTAATTTTTTCTGGAGCTTGCGTTCTTACCCATACTTTTTTAATGCGTTTGTTGTGACCCAAACGCGTATTTGTCTTATACGCGTATGGGATATGAGTATACCTATACGGGCTTCCTATACGCATACGCGTATGGGTCACTAGCTTAAATCGATCTATTAGCTAAATCTTTCATCCAAGGAGATGATAAAAATTCGTTTTAAAACCTTCTGGTTGCCTAGGCTAGCTAGCTAACGGCTATTCAAGTCCTGACACTGACAGTATCATGCAGTGGCGAATCTAGACTGGTTTAAAATGAATCGGCGAATCTAATGTCAATCAATCAATCAATCATCAATCAATCAATCTAGACTGGTTTAACTTTACTTTTGATTTTATAGCTATCAAGTGATGGAGATACTCTAATAGAACAGTCACTCTAATAGAGCAGTCAGGCTACAACTTAGTACAACTCTCGTCTTACAGTTAGTTTATTTGACAGTTATTAAAACTTCACAGCATAAAAGCTGGAGGTCTACAGGACTCGACGGTCCTGTAACCTGAAAACAAATTGCAGCTTTGCATGGTGTTTGCATGACTGAATTACAAGTAAATTGTGTTGAGTCGCTGATCAGAGTTAATTTGTGTTAAAAGTGTGGAAGTTAGTTAAAACTGGAATAGCTGATCATCAATAACAGGAATAGACAGTATGAAAGTTGCAGGGTAAATCAGGATTAAGAATTCTTTCTGGATATAGTTAATCTAATCAAAAACAGCCAAGCTGTAAAAAAAGGAGTGTGGCCCTTGAAAAGGCTATGGTGAAAAAAGAAGTGAAATCCAAGGTGGCGGCCAAGAGACCAAGCGGCACCAAATTCACCTGAATTGTTGTTATTAAAATTTTTACCATTAACCTACCATCACAGCCATTTCTTGGCCGCCACCTTGGATTTCACATCTTTTTCATCATAGCCTTTTCAAGGGCCGCACTCCTTTTTTTAAAGCTTGGCTGTTTTTGATTAGATTTCACTTCTTTTTGTATTTGTATACCCCAAAGCCGGCCTATGGCCAGATTTGGGACTTTTTAACCTATATATTTTTCTTTACCACAGGAAAAAGAAAAAGATGAAGCAGATTTTGTAAATACTTTAACTCATTCTGATTTTATCAGTAAATGTACAAATTATATATATAATGCATATATCAATAGTTCATTATATTATGAACTCTTGCATATATTTATTTCATGTCAATTAATCCCCACAGGATAATTTGCAGCTGATCTCTCTACTGGATGACTTGAAATGTAGCTGAACTCTCTACAGGGTGATCTGCTTGTATGTAGATGAGCTCTTTACAGGATTCTCTCTACAGGGTGACTTGACTCTAGCTGAACTCTCTGCAGGGCTATCTGTTTGTAGTTACATTCTCTACAGGGTGATTTGTTTGCAGCTGAACTCTCTACAAGGTAACTTCTTCTAGCTGATCTGTCTACAGGGTGACTTGTTTCTAGGTGGTCTCTTTACAGGGAGATTTGTTTCTAGCTGAATTCTCTACAGGGTGATTTGTTTGCAGCTGAACTCTCTACATGGTGGTTGCTTTAATTTGTAGCTGAACTCTCTAAAAGGTGACTTCTTATAGCTGAACTCTCTACAGGATGATCTTTTCATAGCTGAACTCTCTACAGGATGATTTGTTTGCAGCTGAACTCTCTACATGATGATTTCTTTGTAGTTGAACTCTTTACAGGGTGATTTGTTTGTAGCTGAAATCCCTACAGGTGATTTGTTTGTAGCTGAACTCTCTACAAGGTGATACTTCTAGGTGATCTCTCTACAGGATGACTTGTTTCTAACTGAACTCTCAATAGGGTGATCTGTCCATAGCTGAACTTTCTACTGGGTGATTTGCTTGCAGCTGAACTCTCTACATGGTGGTTTCTTTGCAGCTGAACTCTCTACAAGATAACTTCTTCTAGCTGCATTGTTCTCTCTACAGGATGACTTGTTTGTAGCTGAACTCTCTACAAGGTGATACGTCTAGGTGATCTCTCTACAGGATGACTTGTTTCTAACTGAACTATCAACAGGGTGATCTGTTCATAGCTGAACTTTCTACTGGGTGATTTGTTTGTAGCTGAACTCTCTACATGGTGGTTTCTTTGTAGCTGAACTCTGTACAATGTGACTTCTTCTAGCTGAACTCTCTACAGGGTGACTTGTTTCTAGCTAATCTCTCTACAGTGTGACTTGTTTCTAGTTGAACTCTCTACAGGTGATTTGTTTGCAGCTGAACTCTCTACATGGTGGTTTCTTTGTAGCTGAACTCTCTACAAGGTAACTTCTTCTAGCTGATATTTTTACAGGGCATATTTGTTTGTACATAGCTGAGTTCTCTACAGGGTGATTTGTTTGCAGCTGAACTCTCTACGTGAGAGTTTCATTGTAGCTGAACTCTCTACATTTTGACTTCTTCTAGCTGAACTCTCTACAAGGTAACTTCTTCTAGCTGATATTTTTACAGGGCATAAAATTATGTGTTTGTAGCTGAGTTCTCTACAGGGTGATTTGTTTGCAGCTGAACTCTCTACAATGTGACTTCTTCTAGCTGAACTCTCTACAGGGTGACTTGTTTCTAGCTGATCTCTCTACAGGGTGATTTGTTTCTAGCAGAACTCTCTACAGGTGATTTGTTTGCAGCTGAACTCTCTACATGGTGGTTTCTTTGTAGCTGAACTCTCTACAAGGTAACTTCTTCTAGCTGAGTTCTCTACAGGGTGTTTGTTTGCAGCTGAATGCTCTACGTGGTGGTTTCTTTATAGCTGAACTCTCTACAAGGTGACTCCTTCTAGCTGATCTCTCTACAGGGTGATTTGTTTGTAGCTGAACTCTCTACAGGTGATTTGTTTGTAGCTGAACTCTCTACAAGGTGATACTTCTAGGTGATCTCTCTACAGGATGACTTGTTTCTAACTGAACTATCTACAGGGTGATCTGGTCATAGCTGAACTTTCTACTGGGTGATTTGTTTGCAGCTGAACTCTCTACATGGTGGTTTCTTTGTAGCTGAACTCTCTACAAGGTAATTTCTTCTAGTTGAACTCTCTACAGGGTGACTTGTTTCTAGCTGATCTCTTTGCAGGGTGATCTGTTCATAGCTGAACTTTCTACAGGGTGATTTGTTTGCAGCTGAACTCTCTACATAGTAGTTTCTTTGTAGCTGAATTCTCTACAATGTGACTTCTTCTAGCTGAACTCTCTACAAGGTGACTTGTTTTCTAGCTGATCTCTCTACAGGGTGACTTGTTTCTAGCTGAACTCTCTACAGGTGATTTGTTTGTAGCTGAACTCTCTACATGATGGTTTTGTTGTAGCTGAACTCTCTACAAGGTAACTTCTTCTAGCTGATCTTTTTACAGGGCATATTTGTTTGTAGCTGAGTTCTCTACAGGTGATTTGTTTGCAGCTGAACTCTCTACATGGGAGTTTCATTGTAACTGAACTCTCTACAATGTGACTTCTTCTAGCTGAACTCTCTACAGGGTGACTTGTTTCTAGCTAATCTCTCTACAGGGTGACTTGTTTCTAGCTGAACTCTCTACAAGTGATTTGTTTGCAGCTGAACTCTGGTTTCTTTGTAGCTGAACTCTCTACAAGATAACTTCTTCTAGCTGATCTTTCTACAGGGTGATTTGTTTGTAGCTGAATTCTCTACAGGGTGATTTATTTGCAGCTGAACTCTCTACAAGGTGACTTCTTCTAGCTGAACTCTCTACAGAGTGATTGATGTTTTTGCAGCTGAACTCTCTACATGGTGGTAGCTTTGTAACTGAACTCTCTAAAAGGTGACTTATTCTAGCTGAACTCTCTACAGGGTGATATTTTCATAGCTGAACTCTCTACAGGATGATTTGTTTGCAGCTGAACTCTCTACATGATGATTTCATTGTAGCTGAACTCTCTACAGGGTGATTTGTTTGTAGCTGAACTCCCTACAAGGTAACTTCTTCTAGCTGATCTCTCTACAGGGCAATTTGTTTGAGCTGAACTCTCTACATGATGGTTTCTTTGTAGCTGAACTCTCTATTAGGTACCTTCTTCTGGCTGATCCGACTACAGGGTGACTTGTTTGTAACTGAATTCCCTACAGAATAATTTGCAATGTAATATAATTGAGTAAATTATAAATGCAGCTGAATGCTTTATTAGGGTGACTGTTCTATTAGAGTATCTCGATCTCGCATTTGCTACACGTAGTTGCCTTTCGAATCATAACTCAGTGGTTTGTAATCCAATTCTTCTGTACTACTGCAAGGACTTTCTATGATGATTATTCCAGCTACATACTGATTTTCAGCTCATTGCTCTAAGCGGTTTGCCTGATAGACACGAAAACTAATAGTTTTTTATTCATAAAAATCGATCGCGTAATTTTGACACAGGTCGGGTTTTGTGTCATATCTCCGTGGTCTTTATCCCGATTCCTTTCAAACCACAAAAAGGCACTACTACGATGGTTGCTCCATCCACATAGCAATTTTCAACTGATACCTCAAAGGAGTTTACCCTGTAGGCGTGACAGACCTTCGACTTTATTTTACGCAAATAATCGGTCATAACGCCGTGAATATTCATCGGATTACTACCAAAGTTGGTTCACAGGTCCGCCTTAATGAGCCCTTTAAGTGTGCCAAATTTCAGCCCGATCCGAGCACACATTCGTGTTTTATGGCGGATTTTGCGAAGTGTGCGAAATGAAGAAGTAGAAGAAGAAAAATACGAAGAAATTAAAACGAAATTTTATTCGCTCGTATTTCGGAAATGGCTTGAGCGATTTTTGTTCAAATTTGGTGTGTAGACTCCCCTTACTGGCCGGCACCTCTCTAGCAAATTTGGTTCCAATCGGGTAAGGGATCACAGAGCTACATAGGTGTGAAAATTGCGTTTTCTTTCTTCCTGTTAATATACTCACGGGTGGCACGCCGGCTTCTTGGGCCGCACGACACACTACCGTGTGTCTTGATGTTGCTTAAGTTGATGTACTAAAGAGATGTGTTGATTACAGGTAGATGACAGGGGCGGATTTAGGGAGGTGGCAGCCCTTTCCAATTCCTTTTAAAGTTATTACTTGGCCAATAAAACCCTAAATCCTCTATGTGTATCAAAAGCAGGCTTATTAAATTATACCTATTGTTCAACTCTGCTCCAGGAGAGTATACACAGTTTCTTTTTCCTCAGAGTTCATCATGGAAAGGTTTTGATTGTGGGTTGCATCTCCATAGTTACAGAAGTTTAAATCGTGGGTTTTGTTTTAACCATTGTTTTCCCCTATTGCTATAAGAGGTGATAAAGTGTGGTTTGATTAAAAGTGTTAGCTGGTTTAACTGATTATAGTCAGTATATAGTCCCAACTTAGCCATTTAGCAAAACTGTAGTCTTGGTAATTGACAGTCTAATAAGGTAGCTATATAGCTATAGCATATTCACTCACTTGTCTATGAATGTTAAATTTGTATCCAATTCAGTTACCTTCTGACATGACCCCATGCTGTGGATTATGCATGGTGCTAGCATTTGTAGTTACGTAGCTAGATCAGTCTTCATAACCTGGCAGATCTAGTTGACTCATAATCACAACAGCAAATTAATTCAGAAAGTTCATTATCATAAATGCAAGTATAGCAGCTGCATACACCTTGCTAAGGATGACTAATAGCTACTGGTATACTGACTGCCTTCTGCTTTTACTCTTTATTTAGTGCTTAAGGCTAACAAAGTGTCACTAAGCTAAGGAGCATGCATAGTAATTATGATATTTAAATGTGTCATTATGCTCAACACTACTGCCATACCTGTTTCCATATCACAGATTTAGTGATTAGAACATGGCTAAGAAGAGCTGATTCAGTATAGGTAACAATGGTATATAGCTATAGCTAGAGTAAATGCTTTATAGTTACAAATGAATATTATTATTCATGATACTCAGTGCATATACAGTGGAACCTGTTATCCAAACCCCTTGGGATCATGTAGGGGTGGTCCATAAGTCTGAAAAGTCTGTATATCTGAAAATGTGTACAAATGATCTTTGAACAGACACTACTCTAATAGAGCAGTCATTGCTGTAGTTCGGTTAAGCGAGAATCTGGGTAAGTAAGGTCTAGACAACTGAGCTTCCACTGAATTGCAATCAGCTTTGATACAATGGAAAAGTAAATGATATAAAATATCATTATTTTCCACTATTTTCCACTGCAAACAGCTGAAAACACACCTTTAGAATCTAAGTTTCAAAAATTTACTGGGGGTACCCCAAGACCCCCTAGGTTGGTGTGCTTTGCACACTAATGTAGCCTTTATTTCAAACAGCTATGGATACTAGATGAATCTTATCACTTGGTCTCTGCATTAAAATACCCCTTATATATATATATATATATATATATATATAAGTGCTATCCTTGTGAGAAGGCTTGGTATCATCTAATGTCTGGCTGTCCCTGTCTGGCTTAGCCTCCCCTTTCAAAAATCCTAGGTCCGCCCTGAGATGGTTCCACAGTCTGACAATTCCATTGAAATAAAAGTGCTGATGTATGGAAGAAGGTGAATTGGAATGAACTACAGTAACTTGCAAGAGTTTCCAGATCTTGTCAGGGGCGGATCCAGGGGGGGAGGGGGGGGGGGCTTTAGGGGCTGAAGCCCCCCCTTCATATTTAGGCTTTACTTGATCAATATGCTGAGTATTATAATGAAATTTTGTCTTAGCATAATTATATGATCACTAATAATACAAATACTCATAAAACCACCTTATAAACATCTTTCCAAGGTATTATCAGTGGATTTATGCTAAAGTTTATGCAACAAGGACCCGGATCAGCATTGGAGGTGTACAAGATCGAGATACTCTAATAGAGCAGTCAGCTAACTACTCTAATAGAACATTCACTGGAAACATGTAGTTGGTTCTGTTATGGAATTTTTCCAAATCTGCCTGCACCTATACATACAATGAAGTGCATTGGTCTGTTTAAAGGGTTTCATTCATCTACTTGTGTAGTTAATATGTATAGCAATACTTAATTCAGGTACACAATTTCCACTGAAAATGTTCTCAGATTCAATCTTGTATTGTTCAAATTTCAAAATTTTCCACTTTCAACACTCTTATTCGCAATTGTGACAGGGGTGCATCATGTACAGTACTTGGTTGTCTGTACCTACCCAAACTTTTCCATTAGCAACATGCTTCAGAGAGCCATACCTATAATCTAAAGGCAGTATATAAAATATCTACAGGAAGAAAATATTATGAATTTTATGTGGAAATGTCTCCAAATTGCAGTATTTTAGCATCCATTTTTCAAAATTTTCCTGGGGGGGGCATGCCCCCAGACCCCCCTAGTTCCAGCATGCTTCGCACATCTCTACCCAAGAGATTAGTACCTTGAGTTATCCCCCCTTTTATAAATCCCAGATCCGTCCCTGCTTGTATACCTGTACCTTACAGCTATTTTCATTAGATTACTGCTAATGTTATGCTAATGAATGTTAATGATCAGATAGCTGTTTAGGGCACTTTACTGAAACATTAGTCATTGAGTTCATAATGTGTAGTAGTATGTGTACATTAGTGGTAGCAATTATAGCTGCTCAAGTCGAGTTTTTAAAATCAGTTATTAATGATTTAATATGAATTTCATTGCCCTGCATTGAATGCATTCCAATGTGAGTATATGTCCTTGATTAACCGTGGACTCCATATAGTTGAGAACAATAGAGCAACTGAGATCTGACTAAGAAAACATATAATTGTTTTTCACTAGGATATAGTGTTTGTCCCTAAAAGTACAATGGAGAAGTCCCATGCAGGGTTTGTTAGGCTTTTCCTGCAACGATTTTATAGCTATAGTGCTCTGACCATTGCGGATTGTCAGTAAAAATAATACCACTGAGGTCTTCTTTGTGCAATGTTTTGGTTTGTTTGGAGAGTTGAAGCTCTTGGCCAGAATTGTACATGAATATAACTAAATTCAGCTCCAGTGTAAAGAATATTAGTGTTGCAGCTCCAGAGTGAGATGATGTTAAGTCCTTAGTTTATATGAATTGATAATCTGCAGTCATTTAGTATCATCAACAAACAGAAAAAGAATTGAAGAGCGAATACTCTCTGGAAAATCATTGATAATAATGGTGGCCAACGGATACTACCTTGTGGTACTCTTGAAGGGTACTGATGAAAGCCGGAATGGAACGGAACGGAATGGAATCAATAGGGGCGTGCGCCAAGTTAAAAAATAGTTTTAAACACTGTTTCCAACTTTCACACAATAACTAGAATTGTGCTAGAATTAGCTCGCTTCTGCTATAAACATGCTAGAAAACATTTGCTCTACAACTCTATCTAATGCCCACTGCAAGAATGCGTTGTACAATCGTCTAAGCTGAACAACGATCATCTAGCTAAGCTGTTAACCTATTTTTTTGTAAGCACTGGTAATATAACATACTGCAGTTTGCGAACTCTCGTAAATCCCTGCTAATAATGGTAGAATTATAGTCGCTTCAGAAAACCAGGGACACATGTACAAAAAGGTTTGAATACCGCTACAACATGAAAATACTACAGTAGTTTACCTCTTGGAATGGTAAGGAAGTACTTCTACAACAGGTTTAAACTAAACTGGATGGATTTTATTTACACACACCATACCATGTGGTGCGCATTTAATAGAACTTTCGAGCAAACGATTACTAGCATGCCTATAAACAGAAACAAACTAATTCTAGCATAATTATAGTTATTGTGTGACAGTTGGAAATAGCGCACAATCTGTTTTAAACGATTTTTAACTTGGCGCGCGCCCCGATCGATTCCGTTCCGTTCCATTCCGGCTTTCATCAGTACCCACTCTTGAGAGAACATTGCACAGCATTTTGACACACTGAGATTGGTACTTTGAGTAAGATTTGAGCCATTGCCACAGGTTAGTTAAGTGCTCAGTAGTTAAGGTAGCCTAAAATATTTTAGAATTCAAAACTTTCTAGAATAGCTATCAAAATTTTCTAGCTGGGTTTCCTCAGAACTTTTATTTATTTCCATTATTATTTCAGAAACCCCTTACAAAAATCCTAGATCAGCCACTGAGTTTGCAACATCTATTTTAGTTTTAAAGAATCTCGATTTTTTTGCAACAATTTATATTTCAGTTTCTGGAAACCTCACAATCGCCCCCTGATTGGCCTGGGCAGGGTCAGTAGCTAATACTGTATACACGTGCCATCTTTAAATTGAAAAAAATAATAAATAAAAATCTTTAAATCACATGCGGCTGGGGCGAGCTGGGGATGGTAGTCCATCAAGCCCAGGTTGCTATAAAATAGAGATGAGAGCTGTCCCATACGCGTATGGGCTGCCCGTACGCGTATGGAGCGCCCATACGCGTACGGGGCCCCATACGCGTATGGGCGTCCCATATACGTATGGGGCAAGTGATCTGCCCCATATGTGTATGGGATGCCCCATATGCGTACGGAGCAAAATACGCGTACGGTTCATAACACGTTTATTACAAAAGTACTGTTGTGCGTATATCGACGGTTTTCCAAAATTCGGTCACATATATTATGAACTCTTGCAATAACTGATTGATTCCATGTTCAGTATTGACCTGCCAGTAACAAGGCGTTAGTCACGCTCTAAAATATTCGTACAGGCCCTTTGAAATTTGAAATTTTGGTCTGACATTCGAAAATTTTGGCCTGGATATTTTCATTAGCGCACGCCTAACTCCATATTCCATGGAACGTGATGAGCTGTGGACAAGTTTTTCTTGAATTCAGTAAAAGCTACATCTGTAACAGGTACTTATTGCCAACTTTTATGGTGGCAAAACACACATTTACCTATAAACTGTTACCCGAACATCTAGTACGAAATAGGTGCCTTAAAAATATTATTGTTTTGACGTTGTAAAGCTTTTTGTTACAGCTGCTTCTCAGTAAAGCCCTAGGTAAGATTTAGATTTAACGGTGAACATTGCTGATGAGTATACAGGATAAGAGTTGCTATGAAGGTTTATCTTGCAAGTTTATGCAAGACAATTAAGTTCTCAAAATGTTGGAGGCAACTGCAATAGTGTAGCTATTCATCACTGTATGCACGTAACTACCTACGTCTTACTGGATCCTTCAGGAGAATTATAATACTATTACTGTATTAGGCATTTATAAATTTAGTTCAAATTAGAAATTTCAAGCTCAAACCTTGAAATTTTTACAAAAATCTTTAACAATTTCGTACGTGGTTTTAACCATGACCGACCTCTTGACCAGTAACTTCACGGACTGATTACGGCCGCCGCTTCTCAGTATAGGCAGGACGAAACTTGCCTTGGGCACAACGGCTGTCACGTAGTCTAGCACCAACACGTTTGCGTATGGCAGCCTTCACATGTGTAAGCAATCTAACCAATGATATAAAGAGGGGGCGGAGAACATTACTCGTTTGTTGTTGTGCATATATAATTTATTTGCTCTGGACCGGATATAGGAATTGGCAAGGGGAGGGGCACAAACAAGCTAAGTTATAGCTAGGTGGTTGAGGAGAGCCAGATTCTCTTGTTAGTTGCTGCATTTTTGAAGCAGCAAATAATCACTCTTAAAAGTGTCTCGCTGTTGATTTTTGCCATTAATATTTTTCAGTGCTATGGTTGGAGTCCACTAGATTTCTCTCTCACTATCAAGCACACTAGTATATAGCAACAGCCTCCATCCTCGTCTCCAAAAATTGGATAGCAGTCAGAATCAAAATTAATGGTTGTTGTAGTTAGCTACACCAGACCAAAATACAGGGGCAGATCCTTGCTTGGCTCGTTCTTTGCTGCAGCTTCCATGCTCATAGCAAATTCTTGAGCTTGTGCTAAGATAAGATTGCCCACTGCTAATAATCTTTTCTGTGTTAGGCGCAATCTGTGAATCTGCGCAGTTATGAATTGCGGGTTTTACTCTTTTCACCACCTTTCATAACAATATTCAACAGCTAGAGAAAGTACAGCGTAGGGCAGCTAGATGGGTCCTAAATGATTTCAATCGATTCAGCTCAGTCACAGCTATGTTACAGCATCTTTCTTGGCCAAGCCTTCAGCTGAGACGTAAAATATCCAGATTACAAGCACTTTTTAAAATTATACATCAAGATTATTCACTGTCAATTCCTCTTCATTTTATTTCAATGACAAGATCCACCAGACTATATCACCCACATCGTTTTATTCTACCAAATTCATCTACCCATTCATACCAACAGAGCTTTTTCTCCAGATCAATTAAGGATTGGAACAACTTACCATCTTCCATCATTGAGAGCAACAATATTGACTCTTTTTCAGCGGAACTGCAAACATTGTATGGAACTCTATAACTGTAATCTTTGTAACTACGTAGCTAAATTCATTTTATGATTGCTTTTTTTTCCTGAGCATATCAGCTGTGCTGTCTGCTCAGTAACAATAATAATAATAATAATAATAATAATAATAACCCTTACGTAATATTAAGCTCAAAGGCATCCAGACTTCCTACTGTAGTTGTTGCTCTCTCTCTTCGACTTTAGGGCACGCATCTAGTAGTTGCCGCGAGTAGTCGACTTTAGGGGATGCGTCCAGTAGTTGCCGCGAGTAGTAGACTTTAGGGGAAGCGTACAGTAGTGTTAGGGTTAGGGTTAGGGTTCAGCTTTGGTCTCTTCTTCACCTTTAGGGTTAGGTTCTTCTTACTATATACAGCTTATTTCGTTAGTCATATTTATAAGATACAAAAGAAGGGAATCAAGGGAGCTAGCAGGGGTAGCATAATCGGCAGCACACTGGACTATCACACTGGGATCCTGGGCTCGATCCCCTTCAATATTGCACTTTTTTTTCGCCTTTTTGGTTCACCTTTTTTTGTCTAAGTTCTGTAGGGTTATGAAATAGGGTGAAAAGAGTGATACCCTATGAATTGCGCTGCGCAGTTTGTGAACTACCAGTGGTGAACTACCGTAAGAGCTGCGCATTTTATGAACATCAACTGGATTCTGGTCCATTCGGCGTACCGCCATTATGATTCAAGTGCGTATCATAGCTGTTTTCAGGGAGGAATAACAGGCTTCTCCCTTAATATATTTACTAGCTAAAGGGACATGGATACAGATGCATTCTAGCTACATTGCAGACTATCTCTCCCTCCAAGGTTCCTTTGTGTGCTTGCAGCTGGCCTGGATAAGGTGCATACTGTCTTTCTCTCTTAGTTGTGCCCTCTGCGTACTACAGCATTTGTGGTAGCTAGCAGTTTCATCTCGTTTCGATCAGCTGATATTGATGGGCACATGTACAGTCCAGCCTGCTTGTATGTTTTTCTAGCAGTTGTCCAGCACAAACAAACACTGCACCTGCACATGCACATGCATGCTCCACCAGTAATGAAATGTATATCAGCACATAAGGTTTGGTGCATTGTAACTCGTGTCCCAACATCATATCTTTAATGTCCAATTTAATGGCACACGTACTTATAGTTCACTCTCACGTTATCCCATGCATATAGATGTAACACAATATTATGCAGTTACATAATGTCACCTCATACAGCTGTTAGTGCAAACATATAGTGTTTGGAATCAGTTATGCTGTGTTACACTTGTAGCTAGGTATACTCCAATACATGAGTTACAAAGGCACAGCTCCATTTGATCAATTGTGATGAACAGCAAGACCTAGAAAAGTTATATCCACTTTCATCTTGCCTGACTGTAACCACATGTCTTCCTAGACGTCGTTCATGGTACCGTACGTACCCCTGATGAGCAACTATTGCACCTGACCTATGGAATCCACACATGAATTCAAAATTTGTTTACATAACTAGACCTCACCATGTCAGTCATATCATTATCCAAACTTCACAAGAATGACAATAGTCATCAAGTGATTCTAAATAACAAACACTATCTGTTAATAATGCATGTGACACATCATAACTCATCGGAATATACAACAGACTATGAAAAGAAATTCACTGATTCACCAAGAAATCCAACTATTCACCAAGGTTAGAACAATATAGATACAAACGTGTATATGTTTACTTAATGGTACAAATGAGTACACAGAATGTGATGATGTCTATTGAACTGTTTACTGAAGCAATTAATAAGTACATAATTATAATAATTTTTGTGGATTGAGCCGAATAGTCTAACTTAATTCAATACATTTCATTTTAAACAAAGGATAGTTGAGTTTCACTCAGTGGGTAGTCTGCACAAACAGAGTAAAGTCAAATAGATCACTGAAAATAGGTGCCAGACTTCATGTATTCATCTGAACATGCCACCAACAATAATTAGGCCACTACACTTTGCTTTCAGCCATTTACACAGCATTGCATGGGAAGCTCCTCTGGAACCATTCCAGTCACTACAGTAACAGAAAATACAGATAACTTCTGTTACATGTGTAGGGAAGCCATTACGTGAAACTAGCTACTACAAATCAACATCTTCCACTGTCAGCAAAGATACATAAAAGAAGACTCAAGTAGGTCCATGATGTTCGCATTATAATTAAGTACTGCGGTATGCCAAATTAAGATACCAAGCGACATTGAAAAGTGAAGAAATCGGGGGGGTCTGTTCCAGGTAGTTGTAAAGCTAAGTACTGTGTGAAAATACACACATAACTAGGGGGTCTGGAGACATGCCCCTACAGATTTCACTTGCTGATTGCTCTATTAGAACAAATGACTGTTTTATCAATCTTTTTCCAAACTAATATATCAGAAAATTGATAGGTGGGCTCCATAAATTGATAGCTGGTTGCTATGTCTGTGGGGATCACAAAGGTTGGTCTCCTGCAAAAATATCTGCTAAAATCCAGCCTGACTTGTCCTTCACTACAGCTTGGCATTATTACAAACTTGGGAACTGGACCACTTATTCAGTATTGCTATATAATTAAACACACATCTCCACAATGTCCAGGTCTTATGACTAGTGGCTATAAATTTTTGTGATGATTGAGAATATGATAGCATACATAATTCACTATACTTCCATACCTCTGTAAGTATTGTCTTGTAGTCTACATGTCCATTTTCAGTTGAATGCACACGCTCTACTACATGCAGTGGCGGATGCTCAGTGGAAGTCTAAATACATAAACATTGTACTGACAATTTGTAATATCAAACAACTATATACCACTGTATTTCAGTAGCATGCATGCAGCTGCACTTAACTAACACCATTTATAGCTATTAAACCCTCAGCATCACTTCACTTTTCATCTCCCACTGCATTAAAAACGATCGAGATACTCTAATAGAGCAGTCAAGTAACTACTCTAATAGAGCAATCAAAGCTACAGCTTATTTATAGTCACCATCTTTGCCCTATAGGCCACTCCAAGTCATACCTTAGTTTCTGGTCACTCCCTAGCCAACAAAAGGATGCGGGCGGGCGGATGATCAGGACTTCAGGACTATCATAGACTCTTACATATACACCAGTAATACTGTAATGTTATTAATATTTTGCTCAATTTACCCATTTCATATTGAGTTTACAACCAAGCTTAACCAACATTCTTATAGCATAAGTAGTTAATTATGCTTCTGCAAAGTGCACCAGGAAAATTGTTGATGGCTAGCTACACTGCTGAGCACAACAATGTGTAGCTAACACTAAGGAAAGGTCTGCTCATGTAGCTACTTTTGCTTTACAAATGAAATGTTTCATTAGCTATGTCAGGAAATTATTATTTATTAGCTAGCTAATAATAATCCAAAACTATATTAACACCTCAGAAACTCTTTCAAATGTGAAGTCTTAGTCAACTATATATGCATGTGTTTCCAGCCTTCTATACAGTAAACCTTCAGTAAAGTAGCTGTCAAAGTTTTGAGTTGAGTTGTTGAGTGCTCCAGGCTAGTGTTTCAGTTTCAGTGATCATGTGGGAAAGCTAAGTTAATGTTTTAACTAAGGGATGCCATGCACTTGTTAATTTAGGACCATACTTGCAATTATTTAATCATGGAAAAGTTGAAGTTTGAGCTCACCAAATGTTACCGGATTTCTAGTCAGTATATCAGTGATCAGTGATAAGGAAGTCCAAGTTTAGATCCACTAGAAGAGTTACTAGATTAATCATTAGAGGACCACATCTGAATTGTTAGGAAAGTTTAAGCTATGGTATATCTGATCATTAGGCTATAGTGATCAATGCTACATACATACTGTACTGAAGTTACTTAGCTACTGGCAACAGAAGCATTACTAATAGCTATATAGCTAATCAAGGACAAGTCAAAAACGTTATAGTAGTATCTGTCTATTCTAGTATTAAAGTTAAAGGTAGTGTGACTGCTCTATTAGAGTATCTCGATCTTTTGCAGTGTTTAAAAATCACTGTCCTTGGTCACGTACACTTAAGCGCCTGTAATATTAATAATAGTCCTCAACTGGGGTTCCAGTTTTCCATGCGGGCGGGTGACCAGAAACTAAGGTTTGACTTGGTGTGGCCATAGTTAGCTATGGTATTTACAGTTTAAAGCATTGGATTTCTTGTAGCTAATTGCTAACTAAAAGTAGTCTAAAATCCAATTTCAGAGCTTCTAAAATCTCAAAATTGTCTGTCATAAGATGTCTTATTTAGCTACACCAACCTTCAGAAACCCCCTTTTAAAAATCCTAGATCCGCCACTGACATGATAAAAATTCTCACTAGCTACTCAACTGTTGCAACTAAATGATGGTGGCCTAAGACAGTTTTGTCCTTCTCATGACAGAATTTGGGAAGTGCAGACACAAACAAAGCAGGTTTAGTTTCTTACCCTTTGCTTGGCAGGCAAATATAGAACATCTTCCTGAACTTCACTGCATGAGCTCTGGGTGGTTTAACAAAACAAACCCGGAGGCTTCTTTGTTTCAGCAATGAAAGGGCTACTGAAATACCACTTCTTTCCACTCCATTCAAAACGTCTGTTATCTTTTGCACTCTCTCCTCCGTTAAGTTACTGTTTTGCTTTTGGAGGTGTGATTGGGATCAAGATATTTTCCTCTACAGAAGCTCTCAGGGTGTGCGTGACCCTTTCCAACGTATCAGTCTAAACTCAGTGATTCGAAACTCACACCTCGTATACACTGCCAAGAGGAAATTTCGTGATCCAACACTTGGAACGACAGTAGGCCGGCAACAGATACAACCATAATGTGTCGCATCTCGCGTTCCCCTTTGCTATGTCAGTACGACACCTGCGCAATTTATAAATCGTTGCGCATTTTATGAATTCACAAAACGCGCAGCGAAATTTATAAATTGCGCAAATTCATGGATTGCGCCTAACATCTGTATTGCTTCTCGTCCAATGCCACACACCAGACGGTCGCAAAGAGCTTGCTCTAAGTACTATTGAAAATCACAATATTGCGTAAGCTTAAGTCTCCCTAATTCTGCCAGGTATTGTGCGATCGTCTCACCCTCGAGCTGATTTCGTTTATGAAATTCGAATCTTTCAGCTATTGTCAGTAGTTTGGGCTCTAGGTGCGTTTTAGCGTTGCCACTAAGTCATTGTAGTTCTTCTCTGATGGTTAGCTACTATCTATCTATGTAATAGCATAGATCCTTTAATGTGTAAAGGATCTATGGTAATAGAACCGCTAAGCAACAAATTTTGATAAAATCGTTCACTTTATGATAAAAGCACCAAATTTTCTATGGAAGTTGAGTAAGGTATACTAAATCATTAGAGATATGCTGCCACAGCAAAATCATTGCCTAAGGGCATGTTTTGAAACTATAAAACTAGGTTATAAGCAGGGGCGGATCCAAACTTTTAAAAAGGGTGGTTCCACCACTTTGGAATTGCAACTTCAGCCTAGCTGTAAGTTGAAGACCAAAATAAAATTTTAAAAAAAGGTCATCACCTTCTGACAATAGCTGCCCCTCACCATAGATGCCTTCACCAACTATATTTCCTTATTTATAACTAGATACATAGCTTGCTACACTGCTACTCAAAAGACTACTGTGACTGCTCTATTAGAGTATCTCGAGTAAGAGAGCCGGCGGCTAGGCTCTTTCAAAAGGGGGGTTCCATAGAACCCTTTGAACCCCCCCCCCCCCCCTGGATCCACCCCTGATAAGCCCATTTCTAGCCATGCAGGAAACCATATAAGTACATCCAAAATTTTTGTTTTTGCTTAATTAGCATGAATGTATCTCAAATTTACAGATGTAGTCAGAAAACCTTTCTAATGTAGTAAAATAACCTGTTTTTAAACATTTCTAATGCAGCCAATATTTCAGTGTTAAAGTACAGGTATGATCCAATAGAAATAACGTATAGCATATCTATGGCTTCATATACCATTACCCTCCGTGTTTCTTAAAATGGCAAGCTAATGACCTGGATGGACACCTCCCTTGATCATGCAGCTTTTGGATATGACCGTCCCTTGCTTGTCTACTCAGGTGAAAAGTTTGGTATATTTACTATTGAGCCAGCTCAAAGCACTTTACAGCTTCACCAATGTGTTTTCTACTGATTTTAATTTTCTGGTTCTTTGAGTGTGATATGATTGGCAATTTTAATGACACCATATCTAATACAAAATTGTATATGGATTAAGCAAATGTTGTACCAAGTTTGGTGCCTGTATAAAAAAGTGAACGATTTTTTCACTTAGCCGCCATACTATAATCTGCTCTTTCCATAAAAGATTGTGAGTAATAGTGATTCCAAGGTATTTTGCTGATCTGACTTTATTGATAATATAGTTGTCAATCTTATAAGTGGAGTTTAATGGTGCACATTTGTTTGAATTAGGTGTTTACATTAGGATATATTAAAAGCATAAACCAGTCTGTTGACCATTGGAACAATGTATCAAGATCCTTTTGTACCTTATCAATGTTGTCATTTGAATGGGTAACTCTGCAAATAATAGTATCATCCTCATAGTGGAAGAAACATTGTTTGTCAGGTCATTAATAATATTAATATAGAAGGAAAAAAGTACAGGTTCCATAACAGAGCCCTGTGGGTCCACCTGAAGACACTCAACATGGATCACTGTGACAGTTGTCCAGTATTACTTGTTGCCATCTATTAGTTTTAAAAAAACTCTTAATTCAATTATGTAGAGAACCGCTGATTCCATAATGTAACAATTTTTGAGTAAAAGACAGGTGTGAGTCACTCTGTCGAAAGCTTTCGAGAAGCCAAGGAAAGACTAATATGTCTACTAATTCTGGAGCACATCCCAATTTCAAGCTATGCTATTTTATTTGTATGTTACAGTTGAAGTGACAATTTTCCATTTACATTCTATCATATGAAGAACTTCTCTACACAAAGAAAACATACACAAAATAAAAGCATAAAAACAAGCATAGCTAATAGACAGAAAATTGGGGAAATGCCAAAAAGTATAATAGGCAAATTTTGGAGCATAACAGACTCAAGCCTAGTGATTGCTGAAGTTTTGACTCCAAGATTAAGTTATCATGCAGTATTTGTTCAAGTTGGGAAGCAGATGTTGTAAGGTACAAACTATTCTTAATGAAATTTTTATGCAACAGTTTGCAGCTTTGCATCATTGTTTTAATTGTAAAAGCACAAAAAATGAGCAATTTTGGAGGAAATTCCAAAAGCATAATAGTTAAATTTTAAAGCATAATAGAATGAAGAGTCAAGCCTAGGCTACAATCCCTAATTTGCTATTGTTCCACTGGACTAGTGACTGCTCCATAGAGTACCTCAATCTTGACACAGAAATTCAACCAATTCTTTTGTAATGAGTTTATGCATGCCCATTGCTTCAATACAATCCTACCATTGGTAGGAACATTGTCCAAAAGGGGATCTGATTTTTACAACCAGTACCATCTCTTTATAATTAGCTACAAGTCACTTACAACTAGTCCCTTGTAAGGATCATGGATCACTTCATTGTGCATGTGGTACTTCTAGATTCGTTGAACCCACTTAGTACAGTGTAAATAAACAGTTAGTCATGAACAGTAAGTACACCTGTAATCAATGTCAACATAAGTTTACATTACATGTGACTTCTAGATTAAAGGGTACACTATATACAAGGAGGCTGTAAGTTACCATAACTTGCATCAGTGTATACTCACAACCTACACAACCAATAATAAGCTGCCATGTTACCATTTGTGACTGGGCCTCTGAAAATAGGGCATATGATTTTTACCTACTTTTTCAAATGTTCATCACTCATAACTTTTTATACCAAAATGCTATGGCAATGCAACTTTTAGCAGCTAGTAAGAATTTCATCGGCTTTGTAATGCAAATATTCTGTTTCAGTACTGAGATACATCCTTTAGTGTGACAGGGTGTAGTTTGTACCCACATTCCCTGTTTTCGCAGGCCCAGTCACATTTTGTCTTTACTAGACTTTAGCATGAGTCCACTAGGAAATATTAACTATGTACAACATGACCTTATACAACAAAACACTCTGCATCCAGCCATGTGCATTATTCATAGAATATAACCCTTCAACATGCTTTAACATACACAATAAGCACAACATTTTGTATATAATGGCATTTACATAAACACACAGTGTCTATAATAGTGTTCATAATAATTTATATGCATTTCTATTTGCTAATATAATATAATGTAGTGTTTATTGTAGAAGTCATTATTGTAGAAGTCATCTCCTATAATATGGTGGTTAGGGGTTCCTCATCCTGTACAGTTCTGCATATGTTAATGCACAGGGTCCTGTAGAATCTATAACCTAGGGATATACAAATAATGCCAAATCATCAGTAACTTGATAATAACATGTATACATTTTATTTCAACAAACTTAATTCTTTTCATTACCACAACCACCGAACATTCTATCTGATAAATTAATATGTATTGCATTAAGCTTATCCATTTTATAATGAGTGCTTGATGATCTGTTGTACATTGTTTGAATGATCACTTTCAGTGAGTATGATATTAGGTTGAGCTTGGCCAACATACTATGTGGAGCAAAGTATGCCACGATGGCTAAACTACATTAGAGAATCTTATTGCTACCTGTAATGTTAATACTACCAACTGGCCTCAGAGTAATACAGTATGTATTCTTAACTTCATTTCTCAGAGAAATATGTATGTAACTACAGCATGCTTCATTGCTTTGAAGTAATGGGTAATTGTGTAATGATGTACATTTGAAGTGACAGCAACAACTCTACATTAATGGTATATAGTTTGGAGAAGGCTTTAGTGTTGATAATAGGTGGTTTTGTTAGTTTTGGATATGAACAGCTGTTAAAACAATAATGAGTGCCTTAAAAAACCTTCTTATATACCAATATCAGCATTGAAACCGGGTCACTACCACTGACCCGGATGACCCACTGACCCGGATAGCAATCCGGGTCAGACCCGGATTTGACCCGGATGTGACCCAGATTAAATTAAGCCGAGGCGCGTGATAAGAGCTATGTTTCGGGTATTCTTGAGCGAGCGAGACTACGTTTTAGCGTTCGATTCGTGTTGAGTAAACTAGTAGTTATGTAATAACTACGCCGATAAGTTTATAATTTAAAAATCAGTCAGTGGGTTTAGTTCCACGTAGTTACTGTGAGTTTACAGACAGCAATTGGGTGTGGCTTCATACATACTTAGTATTGCATTTTCCCAATATAATAAAATGGGTGTGGCTCACAAAAGTACTTATCCTGCTGCAAGACTAGACCTAGACTATATACAACTCATACAATAATCGAATAGTGGGCGTGGCTCCACGTAAGCTTGTAGACAGCAACGGACACAGCTACATGCTACAGACTGCACTTACTAATAAATGGGCGTGGCTGAGCGTATGTTTGTAACACAATAAGTGGGCGTGGCTCACGAAAGAGCTACGCGACTAACGTTTATAGGTTCCACGTCGTTAAACGATCAATTTAGTTTCTCACGTGATCCAATCCGGGTCAGACCCGGATAATTTGTAAACCGGGTCAGACCCGGATGACCCGGAGAAAATGTGACCCGGTTGACCCGGAAGACCCGACCCGGTTTCAACGCTGACCAATATTAAGCCCTGCACTTAAACCTTGTATTAAATCTAGTAATTAAAGTCGTAAGCGTTGCAATATGTACTAGTAATAGCATGAGTAGCAGTGAAATTTGGATAAATACCACGAGTGTTGTATTGGAAATGGGGGAAAATTTCCAATACAACACTCATGGTATTTATCTCAAATTTCACTGTTACTCATGCTATTCCCAATTAATACCATACTCGCTGCATTAGCATTGCTATGTACGCAATTTGTCACTATGTAGTAAACACGTGTCAACACTAATTGACGCTACATTGTTAACATAAATTCTAGCCAATGAAATTGCAATTACAACTTTTTCACTGCTGTCAGTGAAATACGGGATAAATTTCACTGCTACTATTGAGACTTTTGTATGGGCAGTGAAACAGGTACGGTATTAGGCTATAAATATGCTAAACAAATTAACTGTCACTAGCTGGTTTTGTGAAAGACTACGTAGTAGCAAGAGTTCATAATATAAAAAAGAGAGGAGAGTGTCCTAGTGCAGTATAGCCTGTACAAACGCGAATCTCAAAGTTATGATGCAATACCTATATCACTTACAATGTGTTAGTTGGTCAGGTCTCTACTCAGCATTAAGTTTCAATGACTGTTGTAGTTATGGCTTTAATAAGCAGTTCACTGAAGTCATTGTCAGTGCTCCTTAACACTGTATGTGTTGACATGATATCCTAAAGAAATCAAAGTTTTACTGCATTACTTCGAGATACGCGTTTGTACAGGCTATACTGAAGTAGGACACTCTCCTCTCTTTTTATGTTATGAACTCTTGGTAGTAGTACAGGGCTTACTTTTAGGATAGTGTGACTCAGCTACTCATGGCAATTGTCATGGGAATGGGAATTTCATAATAAATATTGCATATACAAGTCATGGAAATTGCATAAACAAGAAAGCAAGCTGCAGCAGCTCAAAACAATAGTTTACAATACGCTCATGTGTCTAAATGTCTTATAGAATATCACGATGGAAAATTCTGGACACTCAAATAGCAAACAGGAACAAAGCAAGTGGCACTATTGTAATGTAGTTAATAAGTGCTACGAATAAAATAATTCAGTGAACATTTTCTACAACACTGCACATTTTCAACTGTTTGCTTTACACATAGTCAATCATTAACAAAGAAACAAGGGAAAAAATCCCACCAATATTTCTACACAGGATTCATCACTTACTTGTACACGAACACAATCAGCATAACATTGGCTATCATAAGTTCTTCCATCAGCTCCACACACTTTATCACTTAACTGAGGAGTGTTACAGGAACATGGAGTAACACAACGACCAACAACATCAGTAATGCTAAAGTCAATACCAGCTTGTGGTAATTGAGCCGTTAAATGACGTTGTTCAGTAGTACGCCGACCACCAGATAACACTGGAAGACTAACAACTATACTGTTCTTTACTACTGGGACACATTCGGTAGTTTCATCACACCTGAAATATATATAAAGGTACCAACCAAGTACACAGCTATAAGCAACTACCAAGAAATTCTTGAATACTGTAATTACTTGGTTAAACACTGCAGCAGTTATTAACTCGAGTTATAATAATTGATGCGGTGACTATTTGAATTTGACCATCACTTGATGCCCAAAATTGACATTGAAGCCTTTATATTATTGTGGCACCACTCAAGTGAAGCTACTGTACTATTGAAGGTGCAGCATTTAACCAAGTAATTACGGTATGCATATAAATGATAAAATTAATATGTACTAATTGATATCACCACAACTGTGTAATCTCTAATCAAAAGTATATCTATGCCTCCTTATCTAAGCATATGCTGTGCACATTAAACAAACGTTTAGGTAGATTATGCATCTAAACTTATTATTCAAAAGAAGCTAGATCAATTGACCACAAATTTATAGTGTACAATCTTATTCCATTACAAGGATAGAGGACCAATACACATTACATACAATCATAGCAACATACCTATAATCACTACTATCACCAAGATAACACAATCCTTCTTCTTTTATATATTCTCTACAATATCGCTCCAAAGTAAATTTACTATTAGTTGTGGAGTTGAGTTGTGCTATTTCACCATAGGTTAAAGCAGTGTTGTAGACAGCAAGGTATGAGATGGTACCACTGAATCGACCATTGACACTTTGTATATGTGGTCCCTCTGGTATCCCTCCAATGAGGAGATCATTGAACTGCAACAGAGAATTTTGTTCATAAAGACATCCTATTCAATATTCATATACGTTTAGTAAAATAAAACATAATTCACCTACTCATGGATATTTCAAAAGATTTGTTTTGTTTTTGTAGCCCCAATGGTATGCATTTCACATCTGTTTATTTTGCAATACAGTAAACGTAAACACCCTTCATACATACACCCCTGTGTATGTGCAAGTGACTAAAGCTATGCTTTTGCTAAGATAGTCACATTGTGGAAATGGTGTTAACTATATGTATGTGGGTTTTTAATATGTATTACTGAACAGAAACACATCTGCAATAATATTGAAGATATCAGCTACAATCCGTGTACGACAAAAGTTCAACACAGTTTATTCAGGTTAGACTAAAAACTGTGCCAGTTTTTGTTTATTTGCCTAATATGTCCTCCTGTAAGTTCTAATCATGCTAGTAAAGGAGAGTTTTGCTCATCATCTTTCATTGGCTGTTATAATTTTGACCCTTATAGCTGTTATGTGTCCCATTAAGTTGGCTAAGTTTGATGTAGGTACATAAGAACTGATGACCTTATCTAACCTAATGCTTTGCAGTGCTACCATTATAAACATCAACAGTACAGTTGTTGAGGGTACACAGGAGTGCATCTATTGCAATTGGTTACTAAGTGAATCGGTTATTGTAATGAATTATATAAGGCAGATCTATGCACATATTGGAAAATACTTAAATTGTGTAAATAGAATGTTATGAAAAACCTACTCCTGGTTGGAATTGACATTCTGGGATATCTTCTTCCACTCCAACAATCTCTCCATCAATAAAGAGTAGAGCTCTACTATTAGTACCATCTATTACTGCACTAACAGAGTGGTTGTAAACATCAGCAATAGCCACATTCATAAAGGTTATCATATACGTTGTACCATTAACTGTTCTATATGATAGTGTTATTTGACTTTCACTGGATTGTAAGTATAATGCCCAATCTACTGTGCTCCTGTCAGCACCTTTAGCAATAACATAACCATCATTGTCACTATCTTGTTGTAGGATAGCAAATATTGTCAGGTCTCTATCAAGATCAGGGTGATCTGTAGCTGGTCTTGTGATAACAGTTAGTCCATCAAATTTGGTAGATGATGAAATGTAACTGGTCTCTTCACCACTAATTGTTGATGCATCAGACTCTAAGTAACCCTCACTAATATAAGATGGCAGTTCTTCTCCACAATAAGATCCTTCACGACAATCATCATCACTAGTACAAACTGAAAATTCACAATGTAATAATACCAAATTATTACATCAATACATTCTTACTTGGAGGAACATATTGACAAGTGTGAGTAGCAAGGATACCTGGGAAACACCTCAATGATGGATCACACCTAAACAAGAAGAATAACGATAATATAATAAGTTACCATATCAGAATGACTAACTATAGACAGCAATTGTAACTTACACGTCTGTGTAAAAACCCCACAGGTTCATGCATTGTTTCAACTCCATTAATTATTACATTTTCCATTATCTACATAGTCAATAGTAGGTTAAACCAAAGTTGTAGCACTAGACGCTGAGAGCTTTAGAAGCTAGAGAGCAGGTGTATATATATAAATGTACAGTAATAAACTACAGGCACTTAATTAAACAGTCATTACTTACAAATGCAGCAAGTTATGGAGATGTAACTTAAATACAGCATCACATTCCCCATGCATAAAAGACTAAACTATTGTTGGGTATACAAGTCAGGTCTTTTAGGCCCTACATACGTATGACCAGGGCAAAGGCAAAGACTGTGAGAAAAAGACAATGGAAACATAAGAAAACACTGGCACGAACAAAGATTAATCATGGTGGATAGAATCAAAATTTAAAAAAAAACTTGTGGAATGTATTAAAAACAGTACTTTTCATGTGTGGCTGCCATACTAAAACTTTTTCTGATACTCAGACAACGTCAGGTGTAGCTATGCCTCTGAGCAGGACAGCCATTCTATATTCACTAATGACAAAAAAATTACTGTGGTTAACTACGTATTTTGACTTGATGGCCTTCCTATCAAAGTGGCTTTGCTGTCTGAATACTGACATGAACAAAGATTCTCAAACTCCTACAAAGATTCTGAAATTCCTTAAAGAACATTCTTCGATTCTTAAAGAACACTGAGACGGGTAGTGATGAAACCCGAATTGGAACAGAACGGAATGGAAATAATCGGGATGTGCACTAAATTAAAAATCATTTTAAACAGATTGTGCACTGTTTCCAACTTTCACACAATAACTAGAATTGTGCTAGAATTAGTTTGTTTCTGTTTATAGACATGCTAGAAGTCATTTGCTCGACGGTTCTATTTAATGCCTACTGTAAGAGTGTGTTGTATAATCGTCTAAGCTGAACAATGATCATTTAGCTAAGCTGCTAAACTATTTTTTGTAAGCACTGCTAATATAACATACTGCAGTTCGCTAACTCTCATAAATCGCTGCCAATAATGGTAGAATTACAGTTGCTTCAGGAAACCAGCATCACTTTTACTAAAAAGCTTGAATACCACTACAACATGAAAATACCACAGTGGTTTACCTTTTAGACATCAGTATTAAACTAAACTGGATGGATTTTATTTACACACAACATGCCATGTGTCGCGCATTTAATAGAAATTTCGAGTGAACGATTTCTAGCATGCCTATAACTAAACAGAAACAAACTAATTTTAGCACAATTATAGTTATTGTGTGAAAGTTTGAAACAGTGCACAATCTGTTTAAAACTATTTTTAACTTAGCATGCGCCCCGATTGGTTCCATTCCGTTCTGTTCCATTCTGGGTTTCATCACAGGGATGAAAATAACTTTTTTGTTTTGGACTGAAGTTGTCAGACCACAACATGATTTGGTCGGCCATTGGTGAGACTGTTCTGACACATTACAAAGTAGTAGTTCCACAGTGTGCTTCTGAAATGCTAAGCATTGAGCCTTCTGGGGCATGCCCCCCCGCCCCAAGGAAATTTTTGAAATTTATATGCTCAGACATGCAATTTTGGTAATTTTATATGGTTATGTATATATTATCTAATCAAAAACAGCTAAGCTGTAAAAAAAGGAGTGCGGTGAGAATCACTTGGAGCTGAGCTGGAGAATTCTTCATCATCATGAAACCAGTCATCCCACTGCTGCAATTCTAGTTCATTTTCAGACTCCTCAGATTCACTATGTTCAGAGTTTTCCTTCCTTCTTTGACAGTACTCTTTTCGAGGCTTTTGGTTAACTCTTCTTCCAGTTAAACAATCACTCCACCATAGGTCCACTGCTGCATCAGCTGAAAAGTCATTCAAACTGGGACCCTCCGTGTTCACTTCCAGCAGATCATTAAGTGTGGAACAACTGAGATTCGTCCTTCTTTCATTCTTGATGATCTTCAAGGTAGAAAATAAGCGTTCCACTTTAGCAGTTGAAAAAGGTAAGGTAAAAAGCAATTCACTAACCAGTAGCGCATTAGGCCACTTGACTGAATCGGGTGAAGAGTGTAGCTGATACCATATCTTCCTGTAACTTTCATGTCCAATCTGAAGGTACGTAAGTCCTGGCATACTCTACGATGTCTTCAATCTCATTCAAGGTTGACGTAAGGTCAACTCCTTTAGCCTGAAGGGGAGTGCAAAAAATATCAGTGATACTTACAAGGGCTGCCTTCACTTCAATCAAACGATCATCACCAGAAGCGGAGCTTTCTTCTGATTAAGATTCTTGTGATTGCCAACTCTGAGTATTCAGTAAAAGGAGCACTGATCTTAGAAATTCAATGCCTGACCATTCTAAACGAGTAAGCATCCGTTCATCAAGTGATTTTAAACCAGCTAGAGCTTAATCTTGGCAGGTTTTTGATAGTGCTGTCTCGAAAACCATGCAGCTCAGCCCCTTGATACACCTTACCTCCATTCTCATCATTAAGTTTGCTTAATGCCACCTTTGTCACTGGCCACTCAGCAGGATTTCGTGTAGTTAACTTCTTTAAAGAGTTGTGCAACTTTAGAATGTGGCTAATACCCTGTGCCATGTCAATTTCATCATCCTGTAAGGTAAGACTAAGGAGAGAGGCAGGCTTAAGTGCATCAGTATACAATACAAAGCTGAACCAATGATCATTGTGGCCTGCCTCCATTTAAGAAGGTAACCCTTTAAACGTTGCCTGTCCACACTCTTGATCAATTTGTCTTCCACAAGTGTTGCAATATGTTACCGTCTCAGCAAAAAACCGACTTGTTCGCACAAGCATGCGTATTGAGAAAAATGAAATTTAAAAATAATTTGTAAAATTACGCATGCTACAAAGAAAAATATGAAAGTTTCTATCGGGCCAGTATTCGAAGAAGGAAGACTCAAATCGATTAAAACTATATGTGACTGAATTTGACAAAACAAAGCTTCGACGCACAAAGCTTTGTTAGGAGATATGGCGATTTTAAGGAATCATTGTGTAATAACTTCCCAGTGCCTACAGCTGTGCAAACAAAATTTGCATCAATTGTTCATCTGTTCACTAGCTATCACTGAGTGGGTGTATACATTTCTGATACCCAAAATTTGCCCTGTTTTGAGCAGCTTTTTTCGAGCGGGTAATAATATCACAGGTGGTAGTAATAGGGTGGGAGGGTGGGGGTGGACGGTGGTCTTAATATACGGGTGTAAAATGAAGTAAGAAGACGATTGGAATCCAGAGGCCAAGTTTGGGCTCTCCATGGCCTTCCATGGCCCTCCATGGCCCTCAAATTACTCCAAATTGACTGAGAACACTATTGGCGAGCTCTCTGTGAAGTCCCAGCTCACTACACACCATTATCACAAAGCCATGGCCATTTAATGGTGCCAATCTCACACTCGTGGCTTTGACAGGGTCGGAAGAAAGCTGCTACAGAAACCAGACTTGCCAGTGCTGAAGGAAGTACAGTGTGAAATATGATAGTGTATTAGACCAGCAATCCATTTCTGGTAAAATCGTAAGTTCGATTTTGTGTGTGTGGAAGCCTTGTTATATGAAATCCGGTCACATATACCATCTTATTTGCTTGCTCATGAAAAGTTCGAAAATCTTTGTTTCATTTCTGTAGCTTCAATGGTGTGCATGTCACAAGCATTTGTTTACGATGCGGTAAACGTAAACAAGGTTGTCATCATTTCTTCTACTAAACCGCTTTCATATCCATATGTGCAAGTATCTACAGGGCTAACACTATACCTTGGCTGATGTGCTGATCCATGGTGAACATTGTAGGTCAAATTGCAACGTTGTAGACTAATCTAAATGGAAGTTATGACTGCGAATGTAAGCGCCTGTAGTTTACTTTCAGTATAGTCGCTGTACAAATCGATTATCTTACTCTTCCTACTGGCTAGTGCTATAATTTCAAAACTACACACCACAGAAGGCTGAAACTTTGGTGATCCATTCCTTGGATACTGCTAATAATGCTGAGTGAATAATTTTTTTTTAAATTGTGCGAACAAGTTGAGTTTTTGCTGAGATGGTCACATATGGTTCAGGTAAGCCCCATAGCAATCCACAACACGTTGTAAAGCTTTACGTTTGTGTACGATCCAGCGGCTTCCACTGGCTCGTACAGGTAAGTTTTCCCCTTGAGGTAATTCGTACACCTCCTTTAAGTCATCAATAATGTCTGAAAGTTCTTGGCACTTCTTAGGGGATTTTTCGTAAAGGTAGTATAATTGTAGTAACATATCATCAATGTCAAGGAAGAGATGACTAGAAAAGGAAGAGATGACTAGAAACGGAATCCTTGCATGCAACCATGCTGATATCAAACTTCCTTTTCACACGCTCTCTCACAGCTGGATCCATGGCTGAGGACAACAGCCTTTGAACGATGGGGCTGTAACTGGTGATTGGTTCATGTTGATTTATAGCTTGTTCTCTATGTAAAAAACATCATTGCAGATTTGTGTTGTTCGCTACATGTGTGGTCCATTATATTACTCGTCTTCTGATTGCTGGAACCGTCCATTCATGCCTTGGAGAAATTTTTGTGCCCACAAATTTTGCCTTCATAATTTCTACAAACAACATACCAAAGAGTTGACACAGGAGATTTGTCTTTGTCGTCTATATCAGCCCGTAGCCAAACCGTAGACAGATGTTCCCGCTCGTAGGTTTGCTGCCACTTGAAAAAAGTCTCCTTTGACACTTGTCTCTTTGGTCGTTTTGGTTGCAAAGTAGAAGTCCATTCTCTCTTGCCAGTACTGGACGTGTGAACGGCACTTGAAACATCGCTCGAAACGTTGGTGGCCATTTTAAATTAAAAACAACTCAGCACGTTACGTAACCACACGAGTGTGCATTAATAATGGTTCATAACTTCCAGTTTATTTATTGTTCGGCTAGTGGGCCGGTTGTGGATAGAATGGACAGCCAACCTAGCAAAGTGGCCAGATTTTGGCTGATGGCCGACTGTTATTTTCATCCCTGTATCACTACTCCACTGACACAAACAAAAACTCTTAAACTCCTCTGGCTTTATTGGGTATAAAACCACCAAGGTTTTCCTGTAAACACCTTCCTTCATTGTAAAACAAGTGAAAACTTTGTAAGTGTTTTACCAATTGTATTTAATGCATTCTACTGTAAAATTGGACTGTGGATCCCATCACATAAACCATGTAGTACAATTTAATGAAACCTATCTGTACTATTTTTGCCTTCTTGTCAAAATAATAAATAAAGAATAAATAAATAAAATTAATAAACATAGGAGTAGAAGTATAAAAATAGATACCTGTCCAGGTCTTCCAAACAGAATTCGGTACTTTCAACAGTTGGTGGTGGACAGATCCCACTAAGTGTGAGATAATGTGTACACCGTCCATATCGTACAATACTGGTATCCATTAGTGAACACACTGAACTATTAGCAAACAGGTATCCATTAAATATTGCTACTTGATTGATTGTTCCACTAAAGTAACCAACATCAGGTGGTATCCCTCCTACTAGTAGGTTAACTGCATCAGGATCTGTAACCTGAGTTTGTGAAACAGAAAAGCAAATATGCAATTAACTATCTGTTAAACAAAATAACTAACACCAAAAAACTTCTAAGAGGTAGTATATACACACATGCAAAATACTATAAATGCTGCTACCTTCACTTTAACCACATAGGAAGGTGTGTGTACTATTCCTTTCTATTCTTATGTCAACATGATAGCCACAACATTACCAGTACATTAATTATCTATTTCATATTGTTGGAAAAATAAATTTTATAGTTATATCTCAGCAGGAGTTGAATATCATACAGTACGTACTGTATAGTAGGGACCACAAAATAAAATCACCCAAAAATCACTCTCAATTTTCCCTGACGAAGATGAGGCAGTATTGGTTAGGTAAAACTAAACCCGAAACGCTTTCAACAAGTTGCTACGGAATTTAAAAACAAAATTATTTAACGGAATTTTCTACGGACTGACTCAGTAACTGACTGACTGATGCCTTCAGACAAGCGTAACTCGATAACGGCTAAGGCTACGGGCTTGATGTTTTCACTGTTCGGTGTCGCTTCGGCCCTAGAGGTGCCTTTTGGCATACCGCAGTACGTACAATGCATTCTTTATGAACTTACCAGTGTCCTCCTTTGTGCCCAATCATCTTTGCTGACAGCGAAAAGTGTTGATTTGGCGGTAGCACATGATGACTTCCCTTCGTAACGGAAGTCGTCCGTATTTTTCATAGTGGCTATTTTGATTATAGGGGTGCTTTTCGAACAGTTCTTGATCCGAAATGCTGTGTAACGTGTTAAACATAGCTGACAATGAAGTGTAATGGATACTTCACTTTTCAGACGATAATTGATATAGCTGGTGTGCGCGGCACCATTCCTTTCGCAGCATGCGTGAGTTCACCAGTCATAATAATTATTTACAAAAACAGTTAACAAACAAGTATACAGAAAAATTTGGAATTTTCAACCATAGCACATCAATGAAAAGTACTGAAACAAGTAGGAGTAGTGCACAATATTAAATCACAGTAAAACAGTGAGAAGTGTTATATCTCTACTGTGCTAGTAGAAAATTCCAAATTTTTCTGTGTACTTGTCTTAGTTATTGACATGAGTCACAGCCAACTACTGTGATACTTATATCTACGTAAAACACTGTGAGCACTTTGATGTATATGGCTTCATATTCAGTTTGTGTAAACATGTTATGCTGACACTGTATTTTCATTGCTAATATTGCACTTTTGGTATATCAAGACACATGGTAGTGTGTCGTGCAGCCCAAGAAACCGGCGCGCCACACCGTGAGTATATTTACAAGGAAGAAAGAAAATGTCATTTTCACACTTTTGAATCTCGGTGATAGCTTATGCGATTGAAACCAAATTTGCTGCAGAGTTGCCTGCCAGCTAGGGGAGTCTACATTCCAAAGTTAAAGGAAATCACTCAAGCCATTTCCAAGATATGAGCGGCCAAAGTTTGGTTTTTTTTTCTTGGTTTTTTTTTTTGTCTTTTCGCACACTTGCAACAATTGCTATAAAACGCAAACGTGTACTCCGATTGCCTTGAAATTGGGCACACAGAAAGGGAGTCCAAAGGCAAACCCTAGCATCAAATTTGGTGCAAATCCGATGAATGGTTCAGGAGTTATGACCGATTATTCGCGTAAAACAAGATTGATTTGTTGTCACGCATACAGGGTAAACCACTTCATGGAATGAGTTGAAAATTGCTATGTACATGGAGTAACCATCGTAGAAGTGCCTTTTGGTGGTTTAAAAGGAATCGAGATTAAGACCACGGAGATATGACACAAAAACCAACCTGTATCACAATTACTGAATCGATTTTTAGTAATAAAAAAGTATTAGTTTTTACGCCTACTAGGCAAACCGCTAAGAACAATGAGCTGAAAATCGGTGTATAGCTGGAATAATCTGCATAGAAAGTCCTTGCAGTAGTATAGAAGAATTGGATTACAAACCACTGAGTTATGATTCGAATGCCAACTCCATGTAGCAAATGCGAGATCGAGATACTCTAATAGAACAGTCACCCTAATAGAGCATTCAGCTAATTTATTTACTCCATTATAGAATTCTATTACATTACAAGTTATTCTGTAGGGACTTCAGCTGCAAACAGTTAATCTTATAGACAGTTCAGCAAGAAGCAAGTCACCCTGTGGAGAGTTAAGCTACAATTATATCACTGTAGAGATTCAGAACATTACAAGTAACACTGAAGAGAGTTCAGCTATAAACAAGTCATGCACCCTGTAGAGAGTTCACCTACAATTAAATCACTCTCTAGAGAATTCAGCTACACATAAGTCACTGTGCAGAGAGTTCAGCTACAAACAAATTACCCTGTAGAGAGATCAGCTACAAACAAAACACTTTGTAGAGAGTTCAGCTACAAACAAATCAATCTTTAGAGTGATCAGCAACAAACAAATCAACTTGTAGAGAGATCAGCTAGAAACAAATAAACCTGCAGAAAGATCAGCTACAGACAAATCAGCTTGTAGAGAGATCAGTTACACACAAATCAACCTGTAGAGAGATAAGCTAGAAACAAATTACCCTGCAGAGAGATCAGCTACAAACAAATCACCTTATAGACAGTTCAGCTACACCCTGTAGAGAGTTCAGCTACAAACAAATCAACTTGCAGAGAGATCAGCTACACACAAATCAACTTGTAGAGAGATCAGCTAGAAACAAATCACCCTGTAGAGAGTTCAGCTACAAACAAATCAATGTGCAGAGAGATCGACTACAAACAAATCAACTTGCAGACAGATCAGCTACACACAAATCAACTTGTAGAGAGATCAGCTAGAAACAAATCACCCTGTAGAGAGTTCAGCTACAAACAAATCAATGTGCAGAGAGATCAACTACAAACAAATCACCCTGTAGAGAGATGGTCTAGAAACTAGACACAATGTAAGGAGTTCAGCTACAAGCAATACACCCTGTTGAGATTTCAGCTACAAACAAATCAACCTGTAGAGCGATCAGCTAGAAATAAATCACCCTGAAGAGAGGTCAGCTACAAAAAATCACCCTGTAGAGAGATCAGCTAGAAACAAATCACCCTGTAGAGACTTCAGCTACAAACAAATCAACCTGCAGAGATCAGCTACAAACAGAGTTCAGCTAAAACAAATCAACCTGCAGAGAGATCAGCTACAAACAAATCACCTTATAGACAGTTCAACTACAAACAGATTACCCTGTAGAGAGATCGACTACAAACAAATCAACTTGCAGAGAGATCAACTACAAAAAATCACCCTGTAGAGAGATCAGCTAGAAACAAATCACCCTGTAGAGACTTCAGCTACAAACAAATCAACCTGCAGAGAGATCAGCTACAAACAAATCACCCTGTAGAGAGATCAGCTAGAAACTAGACACAATGTAAGGAGTTCAGCTACAAGCAAATCACCCTTTAGAGAGTTCAGCTACAAACAAATCAGCCAGCAGAGAGATCAAATCACCTTATAGAGAGTTCAGCTACAAACAAATTGCCCTGTAGAGAGATCAGTTACAAACAAATCAACCTGCAGAGAAATCAGCTACACACAAATCAACTTGTAGAGAGATCAGCTACAAACAAATCACCCTGCGGAGATCAGCTAGAAACTAGACACAATGTAAGGAGTTCAGCTACAAGCAAATCACCCTGTAGAGATTTCAGCTGCAAACAAATCACCCTGTAGAGAGATCAGCTAGAAACTAGACACAATGTAAAGAGTTCAGCTAGAAGAGGTCACCTTATAGAGGGTTCAGCTACAAAGAAACCATCATGTAGAGAGTTCAGCTGCAAACAAATCACTCTGTATAGAGTTCAGCTAGAAAAAGTCACCTTGTAGAGAGTTCAGCTACAAAGAAACCGCCATGTAGAGAGTTCAGCCTCAAACAAATTATTGTGTAGAGAATTCAACAACAAACAAATCGCCCTGTAGAGGGATCAGCTAGAAGAAGTTACCTTGTAGAGAGTTGAGCTACAAAGAAACCATCATGTAGAAACTTCAGCTACAAAGAAACCACCATGTAGAGAGTTTAGCTGCAAACAAATCACCTGTGGAGAGTTCAGCTAGAAACAAATCACCCTGTAGAGAGATCAGCTAGAAGAGGTCACCTTGGAGAGAGTTCAGCTATAAAGAAATCACCATCTAAAGAGTTCAGCTGCAAACAAATCACCCTGTAGAGGGATCAGCTAAAAGAAGTCACCTTGTAGAGAGTTCAGCTACAAAGAAACCATCATGCAGAGAGTTCAGCTACAAAGAAATCACCCTGTAGAGAGTTCAGCTAGAAGAAGTCACCTTGTAGAGAGTTCAGCTACAAAGAAACCATCATGTAGAGAGTTCAGCTACAAAGAAACCACCATGGATGTAGAGAGTTTAGCTGCAAACAAATAACATGTAGAGAGTTCAGCTAGAAACAAATCACCCTGTAGAGAAATCAGCTAGAAGAGGTCACCTTGTAGAGAGTTCAGCTACAAAGAAATCATCTTGTATATAGTTCAGCTATATTTTAAGTCACCCAGTAGAGAGATCAGCTGCTAAAAAATATCCTGTGGGGAATAATGGGCATGTAATAAATATATGTATATAATTTGTATAATTACTAATAAAATCAAAAATAATTGAAGTATTAAAAATCTTCTATAAGTTCTTTTCTTCTTCCTGTGGTAAAAAAAAACAACACATGGGTTAAAAAAGCCACAAAGCCAGCCATAGGCCGGCTTTGCAGTATACAAATACAAAAAGAAGTGATATCTAATCAAAAACAGCCAAGCTGTAAAAAAAGGTGCGGCCCCCAAAAAGGCCATGGTGAAAAAAGATGTGAAATCCAAGGTGGCAGCCAAGAAATGGCTGTGATGGTAGGTTAATGGTAAAAATTTTAATAACGACAATTCAGGTGAATTTTGTGCCACTTGGTCTTGGCACAAAATTCACCTGAATTGTTTTTATTAAAATTTTTACCATTAACCTACCATCACAGCCATTTCTTGGCCGCCACCTTGGATTTCACATCTTTTTTCACCATGGCCTTTTTGTGGGCCGCACCTTTTTTTACAGCTTGGCTGTTTTTGATTAGATAACACCTTACTGGACAATATGGTAGTTATTGCTCAGGCAATAACTATTGCTCAGGCAATAACTACCATATTGCTGAAGTACGTAAATCGTTTTGAAGTATACCTTCACTGGGATATAACGAGGGATAAGAGTAAATTCTTCATTTTCTGCAGTACATGAAAGTGCATACCTTGGTCTAAGCAACATTAATATCTAGCCTGCTTCTTTAAGATGCTCTAAGTAAACAATTAGATGGAATAATTACAAACTCAGTGTAGCTATTTTGTCAAGCAGCACTTGGGCTTGATCATACCTAACTAACACAGCAAGGTTACTATTAACGAGGTAGGTTTTTATGAATATTTTTCAGCTGCAAATACAAACTTACAACTAAACTACTATGTATTGCCCATACTTTATAATACTTACTCCCAAGTTCTCGGTGACACCTGAAGCTGGAAGCTCAAAGAAACCCAAATTTGCTGTTCCTGAAAGGTCAACCTGCACATCATCCACAAACACTCTTATTAGAGGAAATGTAAACAACAGACAGTGTTCATTTCCATCACTCAATAAAGGAATATCAAATGTAGCTCGATCATTACTATACTGAATAGTTAACGTGGTTCTGCCTTGAATTGTTACACCATCCAACTGTACAGCAAAGTTAATAGTAGTTGCATTAGTGCCATAGAAGAGTAAATATGCTGTAGTACTTGGGGCTTGACTGAAACTAGCATAAAATGTGAACTCATCTCCAAATTCTGGTCTTCTGGTTGATGGAATAACAACGAAAGCATTCTCATTCAGCATAACTGGTTGTTGTAGTAGTGTAGTGTGTGGTGGGAAATCATTCGCTGGACATTCCTTTTTGCAGAAGTCTCCATAAACCTAAAGTAATACATATATGTATATTTGATTATCTCTTAAGCAGATTATACCCTGCAAAATGCCCTGCATGCATAATACTGAGTGGTTTTGATATTTCATAGACGGTTACTAAATTACCTTTATTCAAGCTACATAAGTCACATGGCTGCTAATAGGGATGAGCCTATTTTGCTTTTTTTTCCACCTATTTTTCTTTCCAGCAATTCTTTTATTTTTCACCTATTTTGCTCAATATTTTGCTCGGGTTTTTTCTATTTTGCTGAGCATCAGTAAAAATTAATTGCAGTATCTCAAGCTTGCAAGCATGTGTGACTGCTCTATTAGAATATTTTGTACATAGTGACTGCTCTATTAGAATATTTTGTACATAGTGACTGCTCTATTAGAGTATCTCGATCTTTTGTCACCATTTCCTATGAGCTCATGCTATCCTAATCATGCTAATACCATGCGTGACTGTTCTATTAGAGTATCTCGATCTTTTTCATACAAAATGTGCTAAGCTGCCATTCCTTGGTGCCCATTTTTCCAATTTTCCACCTATTTTTCCAGCATTTTGCTCTTTGCTTTTACCAATGTATTTTTCCAAAAAATTTGCCGGCAAAATCGGCGCATCCCTAGCTGCTAAAGTCAATTGACTTCTGAGTAATCTTTTCAAGAACAATTGTCCTACAGTATCTATGCCAAATATTTTTTTAATAGCCACAACAGTTTGTTAACAAATGTTAAGGTTGTGGTCATCAGATTAGAACATGATGTGGAAAAAGTTGTTTTAAACATTTGACTACTATTTCTAAAGTTAAAGTATAAATCAGTTACTAGTGTATGCAGACACATTATTGTTAGGCATATTACAGAACTTACTGGTCCGCAATGTCCATCTTGAATACAACCTGTACAAAATACAAATAATAAATTTTAAACAAATAAATGATTCAATATAATAGTACTGAACATTTACAGACTGCATAAAGTATGCGACTACGTATCAGCAAAAGTATGGTCGTAATACAGTAGTGACAAAATGTGGCCGGCTTTGTAAAAACTCCCATTTTTCAAATCCTGCATATTTATATGTGTATGCTCTGGCAAATTTCAACCTCATAATGCTAATAACTTTGAGAGTTACAGCCTTACAAAGTAGCCACAACAAAAGATTGATTTGTACATACAGCAAGCAGAGCAGATTATACATGTAGTGGTCAGCCATCGGACATTACTGACGAATTAGCTCAAAACCCACCCAATTATCTGCTAAACTGGTTAAGGATGGCCAACCACTTTCTGCTAAAAAAATGGTATACTCTAATAGAACAGTCAGCAAGAGCAGTCGAAGTGTTTCTAAAATGGTACGCTATAAGGTCTTTAAAAAGAACAAAAAAATCACAATGGGGTATTGAATCTACTGTACATTTTTCATTCACTTCCTTACTAATTTCAATCCCAGTATAACTAATGCACTTTTAATGCTTCCTCTGTCTCTGTTCAAACTTGCAGTACAGATGCTACTACTCACAATTTTAATAACACAAGTAGTCATTTTAGTAGATAGCTACACAATTTGAAATAATTGTATGTGCGGCAATCAGTTATGGAGAGTCAATAATTTGCTGGATCCAGGTCACAGCTCTAATGTACTGTATATAAGTTGTGAACTAAATAACTACTGATTAAAATGTCATTAAAGTAGTGAAAACTGCATGATCGGTTACCTTCCTGAACAAAACAGTTAAATAGAGTCTTAATCAAGTGACAACTACAGAGATATTATGTTTATAACATAGCCAGCATTTGTATATATGCAAGCCCATCTGGTTTCCTGAAATTTCAGGAACGTTTAGTGGATTATGTAAAGTAAGGGACTATATGTGACCGGATCTGAAAGAAACCCATATGTTAGCACATTTTTCAAATTCTATTTTACTACATTTTCTTTATCCAGATAGCCAAAAGAACGGCCAACCAAAGTTTCAGCTCTAGAATCCCAGTACTTTTGAAGCTACAGCGTTACAAAGTGGCAACAGCAGAAAAATCAATTTGTACTATGATAATACAGAAAATAAACTAAAGACGCTTAAATAAACGGTCATAACTTTTGAATGCAGTCCTCTACCGGGATGCAACTTACATCATAAGATTTTCCATTAATAGGTGAATCCATTGCTGGGTAAGTTATGTTTTCCAGGCCTTTCCTACCACAAGGATAAAGGAAAAAAGTGAGAGAAAAAATGATAACAATCTGCTCATCCAACGTAACACTTATAATTATCTTCTCTCTCCTTAAGTGTACTGAATGAAGCAAAGATTGGCAAACTTCTCCTGCTTTGGAGATTATGATGCTACCATAGTTTTTGCTGTTGTCACCTTCCTTCATTGTGAAACAAGTACTCAAAAAATTTATGGAATATTTTCAATTTCATAAATATTTCACCCATTGTGCTTATTGCATTCTACCGTAAAATTAGGCTTGCGCTAACACGTGGGATTCTTGTAGATCCGGTCACATTATGTCGTGCACATCTTGCATTGCCACTCATAATGTCACTGAATGGCTAGTGACATCAGCACAATTTACTGTCCCTCAAACAGGGTCAGAAAACAGTAACTAGTATCTGTAAAATTAATATACATATTTTATGGTGCTCATCATATAGAAGTATAAACTGTGTGACTGTATTGTGGACTAGCACTGGTACCTGCCCTATGGCGCAGGACTGCTTACAATGTCATGCACTTTACACTAAGTTTAATCATGTAGCTATATCTAGTGACAAAAATTCTACACAGCATTGGAAAGCAAAGTATAAAACATCACTTGTCTGTACTTTAACTTAGTTTATATACTTTAACTTAGTTTAACGTGATTATGCTTCAAGGCACACATGTAGAAAATGTTGCACCAATAATGTTCAGAATCAAACTGTGGTATATTGTGTTTACCTATAGCGTTTACCATACAGGTACAAATGGTGCTAGTAGTAGTACCTGTCCTATTATGCACGCTGATGCTGACAACAAAATACATGAATTTGTACATACAGTACCTGCTTTACAGTGCAGCACTTGCCATACTGTGTGTGTGTGTGTGTGTGTGTGTGTGTGTGTGTGTGTGTGTGTGTGTGTTATGTGCTAAATGTGCAGAGCCATCTCCACATTAACTAAGCAATGAGAACCAAGCATTAAACATCAGTGCCATTCATGTAACTATGTAGCATGTATGGTGATAACGATGTCACTTTTAAAGAATGTGAGCTTGGTGTAGCTCTAAGCTAAGCCTTATATTATCCCATTGTGTTTACCACAAAGGTGTAAACAATAATAGAGTGTTAGTAGTAACTGTCATACAGGCAATGCAGGTAATGATACCGTTTCAGATTCTACATGACATTTGGCTTACTGACTAAAAAAGAAATGAATTTGTACATAATGTAACATGTAGCATCAGTGTACATTTCCCTACAGCACTGGTATGGTGCAGCAGTTATGCATTCAAGTAAGGTGATAGATTGTTGTGACTGATACCTGTGCAGTCCTTACATGCCATTAGTTACACTCTTAATTTCTGTATACTTAAAGTCTTATTAAAGCTTTAAGTGGCCAGCACTGAAGGTAACATGTGCTGCAGCCTTTGCATTACCTAACCTAACAAACTGGATATTGAGACTACAATTACTTAACTTAGCTAACAATAAAGTAAAACAAAAATAGGCCAAAGCACTGAAGCAATTAATGCTAGCCTATATAATGTAATAAATATCTTGTCATCACCTCAACACCTTCTTCAGTAAAGTAAAAACTGCGTTGATTGCAAGGACAAAAACACTTGAAAAAAAAAAGCGATGGTAAGCAGGTATCCAGTGAGAAGAATAACGGTATGATATGGCATACATGTGCAGTACATGTAACAGAAAAACGGTGTAAATGAAAAGGATTGCCAAAACAGAATTCAAAGTTGTAACAAAGAAAAACATGTAACCAAAAAGGTTGTTGAAGCAAAAAAAAAGTTGTAACCAAAAAGGTAAGGTGAAAAGAAAAAACAAAAAAAAGAGGCTATGCTACTACTAGGATTTGATCTGGTACTGCACAATCACAAGTTGAACTCTCTACCAATTTCACCAAATGTCATCTGTGAATTGCTTGAACCTATAAGTTGTTTATAAAGACATGCTTAAGTTGAATGGAATAGGTGTTTACTTGCAGTTTGCATGCAGTTTACAGAAAGAATTCGAGCAAATTTTTGTCTGCACCCTTGCACCAATCGCGCTGTAAATGACGAATGACAGCAGTTAGAAGCTTCATTAAAAAGGTTAAAAGCGAGGTAATTCTTAGATGATGGGTGGTTAGTTTGACACAAAAAAACGCTTCGATACGTACATCAGCTGGCAAGAAAATCGTTGGATGCCATCGGAATTGTAGACAGACAGATGGCTTTTCAGCTTTATATATATAGATTGGTCTCATATGATAACGGGGATACTTCAACGTAACTAGCTAAACGCCATAAGATTATTCCTGTGACACAAAACATAGCAATAGCTAATGTTAGCCATTAGACTCTTATTTCCTTCCATGTTATAAATGAGCACCTTAACTCTTAGATCTGTGCACACAGCATACCATGAAACAATTGATATCACACTTACTTGGTTTTGTGTGGCCTTCTGGCATTGTTGCCTATTATGCTTTTGAAATTGCCTATTAAGCTTTTGAGCAATTCTCCAAAATTTTTCCTATTATGCTTTGATTATGCCCAGTTGTGTCTCAATATGATCCAAATGTTCTCATATAAAATTGTGTCTTGACTGTTCTATTATTAGAGCATCTAATGTATCTGTGAACTTTCTAATAGGATATTTCAATATGTAGTGACTGTTCTATTAGAGTATATCGATCTTTAACTAATCTTTTCTTCACAACGTAGCTGTTAATCTGATGTTTACCGTTTTTGCACACCATCCCATTCTGCATCATGCAAAATAGGCAGAGTTTTAGCTTCTCTGATAACCAATGCATGAAACGTGTGCCTATTGCGCTGGCATTATGCTCAATGCTTTTAGCTACCTATTATGCCCCAAATTATGCTGGCATAATCGGTGCAGGCTAGGCATCGTATTTACAAATCAAATATATAAACCTCAGGGGTGTGTGTTATAACTATTATTTATGGTGGATAGCATTTACTAGTTTAGCATTGACATAACAAATCCTTTTTACTCACTCTGAGGATCAATGATCAGACCAGTTGAAGTATAACGATCACCACGTGTTATCCTACCATCAAATAGTGATGATGACACTTGTAATGATAAGTCAAACTCTTCCCATATCTCAACATCATCATCACCAATAGGAGTCAGTGATATAGTGACAGAACTTGTTGTCATTCCAACTTCAAATCTAGCAACCTGACTGGTAGTGTTAAAGTCATCATCACCTGTCAAAGAACCCTTTTAACAACCTGTAAGTACACAGTACTATTACCTTCAGCACACTCTGGTAGTTGTAATGGAACATGTTCTGATGGTATAACAGTAACACCAAATGGAATACTAACTGTGCCTCCTAGTAGTTCTAATGATACTAACAGATACCCTGTAGCTTCTGATCCATTGAATATGTCCTGTGTAAACCTCACACTGACACCTGTTAGTGTATTATAATAATACTAGGTCCCATTGTATGACTAATACACTTACGATCATTATCTATTATAGTCACTGTAACTTCAGTATAGTCTCCATCAATAACATAATCTGGATATGATAATGAGATGCTGAATGTCTCATTATATTCCACTATAGTATCATCCACTATTCCAATGGGATTGGCTCGTATACTGGTCATTCCAGCAGGGATTGTAATAACAGGCAATGTATTAGTGTAATCATCAGTTTCTGTACAGTATAAAAGTGACCACTAGTCAATAACATCTACTAACACTTACCAGTAGCTGCTCTATCCTCAACAAGGACACTCACAGAGAAGCCAAATGATGCTGGATTACTGAGGGTTATGGTTGGAACTAGTGGTATAACTCCCTCATCAACAGCATATGTTGGCTGATCAAATGTGATGTTGATGACTAGAAAGTGAGGAAAAGTGAATTGGACAAGCAAAAGTAGATCAAAACCATAATTACTGCAGATGTGATGTTATGCACAACTTTATAAATAATGATCTACAAGGTCTTGTATTTTCCCTCTGAAGATATAGACCAGATTTGTGGATCACATATGTATATATTTTTGTTTACACCAATTTTCAGCATCATTGGGCAAAAATCCATTAACTCCAGGTATATGATAATCATTAAATTCAGTACAGGTACACAGTTAATATCCTTTTTTAGTTTGTTGACATTTGAAAACAGAACGACATGGAATTGTGCATGAAGCATCAACTCAAACAAAAATCAAGAGCATCCATGATGTAATATATGTATATTAGTTACTACTGTATATACACTTACTATCAATATCAACAATTGTGAGGTCAAGCACACAATTATCTCTTGTTTCCACTCTGGTAGGTAGTTGTGTTTCATTAATTGTTAGACTAAATGTTTCATCTCGTTCATATATATTGCCATTGTGAAGTGTTGTCACTTGTCCAGTCACACTGGTCATTCCAGCATGTAGTGTTACAATATAAGGACCAGCCATATAATCATCACCTCCTACAACAATACACTAATACTAGTGGTGGTAATGTATATCACTAACCTGTTGCAGTCCCATCAACAGAATGTATTGTAAACATTAAATGATTAGATGATGGTACACTACTAGAGAGTGTGTATGTTACCACTTCACCCTCATCAACTGACTGGCTTGTCTCAGCGAAACATATTTCTGCCACTACAGGGAGAAGACAAGTATGTTAATCACTAAGGTTATGGTACAAATGAAAGTGTGGGTGGGACTAAGAATTATATAACCTGCAGAGATTATTGATAAAACTATTTGTACATATTTTTGTTTTTATGGAACAACAACTATCATGGGTCTATGGTACATGATAGAGAGATAATCTGCCACCACAAACCTGAACAAACCATTAAATTTCAACACAAGGAATTAAACAGCTAAATATATATAGGGTGCGTGGAAGCAATTATATAAGTTTCAACCAGAGCTGTGGACTAGTTGTGTGTATACTTGTATGCATGCGTGCAGTGTATTGGGTTGCATCAAAAAGAATAGTACAAGGAAGAACCACATGGCCGGAGAGTCCAGTCATTGCGCTGTAACGGGGCAGCCCAACCCGTTACAAGTTACTGTTTTTGAAGAAGTTTTATATGAGGTTTAGTATCTTCAAAAGAAAACAACACTAGAATACAATATCAATGTTCTCCAGAATTGGCCATTGAGTCTACAGCTTTGACTGTAGTCCATATCCATAGCATAAAGCATAGGAATGACAACAGGAAAATGAGAAATGTATACAGTGGTCCCTTGATTATCTGAAATCATTGGGCCTTGAGGGTGTTCAGATAATCAAAAAGTTCGGATATAGAATCCCATTCATTTATTTACAGCGCCCTGTACAAATACTCTAATAGAACACACACTTTAGACAAAATATTCTAATAGAACAGTCTCAGTGGCCGGATAATTGAGGGACCAGATAATTGATAACTGTATTTTCTGGAACGGATAATTGTAGTTACTGTATGTAGGCTGTGCTTATTAAAACCTGTAGTGTAATAACCTCAAACAGCATGCACCTAAACTTCACAAAAAATGAAATACAATGGGTTACTTTAAGGGAGGGAGGGATTAAATCTTTTCATGTTGTTATAAGCCTTTTTAGTGCTCAAATTTTTGAATAATTGACTGATATCCTTAAGTTTCACTTTCAGCATAACATGGTTTGTAGTAAATAACTATTAGCAAGTATAGCTACACATTCAAACATTTGTTCTTAATTCCCTTCAGCTGTCTGCTTTATGAATAACTATTTTATTTTATAATTTCACTAGTTTTACAAGTGCATGTGTGCTTTGTGTAATGCATAGAAGGTGACAACACTCTTGCAACAAAATAATGCATAAAATTTTTGCAAGTCTAGTAGATCCATTTTATATGGAAACTTATACAAATAAATTATATTTATGGCAATTAATTTTCTTTCTTCAAATCAAAGAGAATTATATACAAACAGTGAAACCAAGGTATAGTCGATGTATGTATTCAAATATTGAGATTCCAACCACACAATAAAATAGAAGAAAACTGAAACAAAAATGAAATAAAATCTGACTAATTTCAGTTTTCAGAACGTGAAACACTTTGTATGCATGTAGCCAAATGCATTACCACCAGTAACATTAGTGAACAGTTGAGCAAAAACCGGACATTTTCACACATTCTTTGAACCAACTGTCTAGCATTATAACTCCAAGACTATTGATCACAAAAAGCTGAAACTTTTCACTGTCTACTATAGATATCCGAGAAGCAATAAAATGTGAGGAACAGGAATAAATTTGATTTGTATAGCAGCAATACTGCAAATTTATTACAGGTGCTTATTGATTCAAACATAACTCATGACTAAACGAGCTATAAAGACAGGAGAATCTGTATCAGTCTGTTCACCATGAACTGAAAAATCAATCAAGGTATCCCTATACATCTCCATGTGGACTAAGAAGCAACAATGAAATGATAATAATAAACTTTATTTTTGCTGCATCGCAAATAAGCACTGATTTTTTGCTGTACAAACATGGAACAAAGATTTTTTTACTCTCCAGGAAAAGGAAAATCTGATGGTGTATAGGTTTTATCGATATAAGTTTTATTTCAATGCATACTAAAGTGTGCATTTTTTATGTTTTTGCGGCAAGCATATTAATTTTTAGTCAGTTTATTTATATACTTTGTGAAAGCGGCCAGTTTTTCTCAGCAGGTCACATTTATGGTGGCATTAAAACCTGCAAGAGAAATGTGAATTTTTGATGACTTACCTTCATCATCAAAGATGGTCACAGTAGTAACATTATCATCAACACTTATTGCTAAACAAGTTGTCATCAATGTTATAGTAATATCAAATGTCTCATCATCTTCATGTATCATATCATTAATAATATCTACAATAATAGATGCTGATGTTGACCCAGCTGGTATTTGGAGTGATTGTTGTGTTACATTATAATCGTCTCCTGTGAAAGATATGTACATTAATAGTATCATGTAGTCATTGGGTTAACAATATTACCAGTAGTTGTCCCATCATTGGTAGTGACTAGTATAGTTACATCTTGTGATGTTACTCTACTAAGGGTAACACCCACTAGTAATTGACCATCATCTTCTGATACTGAATATTCTGTGTTATCCAGAGACACCAATGCTTCTGTTGATGAAACAGAATGGAAGTTATACATATTATTACATTACTTAACATATCACACAGATAAATATGATTTAAACAATTTTTTCACTACTGTACTCATATCCATGAGAGGTGCTGGGAATTTAGGCAAAAGTACATAATATAACAAAGAACAGCTAAGTGGGTCATATGGAGGCCCTGAAAATAAGCATCTCAAGACCTATTGATATACTTTGATTACACGTAGATGGCATACCGTAGATTCCCTAAAAGTTTGGCATCTCTAAATATTCGGCACTCCCCGTGCTTTGAATGCAATGTGCTCTAAATTTCGGCAAGCAGAAAGAAAGTTACTATTATAAGCGCGCTAATTTTTCGGCACTTGGAGTACTAATTGACGAAGGTTTCTTCAGTACTGAGGATTCCCAGTGACCTCACATATTATGCTACCTCGATGCTGGATGAAGCACAAAGTGTGAAATTGTTCACGGAACGAACATGCCCAACGATATCATCGTGTGACATCACGGCTACCACAAAACAATCTTCGTTTCCGTTCACAGAATAACATCTCTCCTGGAGCCCACAAACATGATACATCCTCAGATATAACACTCTGTCAAGTCATGGAACACTTCATGCAGCAACTGGGAGCTAGCGAGATTTAATTACTTATTACGAGATAACTAGTTTAATAGTATTGATTGTGGTTTCTATTATTATTAGTGTCAAGTGACTGTATACAAAAGCGACGTAGTAATGACATTGATCATCTCTCCTGGATAATGTAGGCAATTACGGTATATAGTGCTGCAGCAAAGTGAGTGTTGCGGTCAGCTGCAGTATCGTCAGTTCTGCTACAAGGCGTTCCTGTTGGTCCCTGTAGAAATAAATCCAGAAAGTAACCAGTAAGCAGATCTCAAATAACATAGCCATGAAGCGTGCAGACTGTGTATTAGGGATAGATCCCTAAAAATTCGACAATAACACCGGGCTGGTACATTTTTTCCTAATTGTTCGGCCAGACACGAACGGAATTAATTCATTTCTGCCAAATTTTTAGGGAATCTACGGTATTAACAACTTCTAAAGAAAAGGTATTCTTCTTAAGTATTTCACCCATTGTAGTCAATGCTTTATACTACAATTTAGTCTTGTGCGATTCTGTCGCATTTTCACAGATCCGGTCACATATCCACTCACCATCATCATCCATTATGGTAACATTACTACTGATAACATCTCCAGTAGTAACTCCACATGTGGTAACAGACTCTATAGTGACTCTGAACACTTCATCACATTCTACAACATCATTATCAATAATGTCTATTGTAAATGATTGTGTTAATACTCCAGCAGAAATATTGACTATCATCCTTCCTCCATTGTAATCCTCTCCATCTGTCAATATGTTATACTGTATAATTATTTGCATACATACATGTGACCAAATTTTGGAAAATCACCCATATAGGTGCATTTGACACCTAAAATATTTAATGATCAAATCACAAACTTTATAGTGCAAATCTACGTGTTGATGGTTTTAAGCCATTCTCAATAATGTAAATTGCAAGCAAATTCTTGAAATAATTTCAAAATTGTGCCCTGCGCTTTTTAGCAACTCACTAAACATGAAAATTTCTAATTATTTCATGCACGCCCATATGGGTGATTTTCCAAAAGTCAGTCACACATATCTATATAACCCATAGTACATTTTAGTGCACTTCCATCATTAAATTTTTATGGTATTTTACGTTGGAGTATTGAAATCCCAAATTACTCATAAAGGTTTTTTTATGAATAACAAACAACAGATATGTGGTACATACGGTAAAAGTATGAAAGCTATACTAATTTCTGTACCTGTAAACATACGTAGCTACTGAAAAGTATTAACAGATAAACAGCTATGTATGTACCTCAATCACATGAGTTAAAAACTAGTTTAACTGATCCTATTTGTTAGTTCTAGGACTAGAAACAGATTACATGAATACTCACTAATGGTCTGATGGCTGAGAGCTGAAACAGATGATGAACACTTCAACTAACATGCATGGTAGTGCTTCATGTTATAAATAGAGTGAAATTAATTTGATGCCAATCTGTTTGCTTGGCTTATATAGAACTTAATGCAAATAATGGCTGACTCCATCCGTATAATTATTTAAATAGATAGATATAATCTCTTGCAATAAGACAAATAACTAGAATATTATATAGTTAACTTACTGGTACATTTAGCTTAGTACCTGACTTATAAAGCATTAACCAGACAATTTAGCTATCTTACTAACATAACACTAAGCTAGAATTATTCAAATTTGAAGACATCAACATCTCTAATTCCATTTAATTAAACACTTACAATATTGAATTATTGTTGGAATTCGGGAGTTTCAGATGAGGATGAATTGTACTTGTTGTGTGAAAGGAGACATTAGACTATGGCACGCATAGTATGCTTTGATGTTTAGTTGTCAATAAAGTATTTTAATTCCAATAGATACCTTCGGGTAGGTATTTAAACTGGTTCACTAATTCGATCAGGAAGCCGCCACTGCTGGCAGTGACCAGAGCCACATGAGCTATATTTTAAATCATTTATTGCCTGAATCCAGGTATCTGCGACCTTCGCCTTCAGTGATTGCACCATTCCTTGGGTCTATAAAATTGTGCAGATACCTGGATTTGTGCAATAACCCATACTTACATAACATGCTTTCATGCCTTTCTGGCATACTTTTAAAGACATGTAATATAATGTGGTAGGCTCTGAGAAAACCAGTCTTGTGTATTGTGTAGTCTTTCCAGAAGTGTAACTTTTACGGTTCATAATGGAGCATTAAAATGATATTTTGGAAAACTGAACACGCATTATAAGCATTAGTCTTCCAATCTAATATAGTTTCATTATAAGTTATGTTTTGTTAAAGTCAAATGCTATGAGACAGGTATTTGTAGAGTTGGTTACATATACGTATATAGGTACATAAGTATACCGCCTACTTACTAACTATAAAATAGTTACATCTGTAATTCGGATAGCTTAGCTACATTTAGTTCATAACTACATTACATCTAAAACAGTATAACATTCAGATGGTTGGAATATACAGCACAATTTCATATACGTACTCACCTGTAGCAGTGATGTCCATTGTAGTCAGTACAACTTCAAATGGTTCAGATGATACTTGACTGAGTCTTAGTGTTAATGTCACTTCACTACTGCTCTCTCTTGTCTCATAACTGGACGGTTCAATGTTCACCACAACTATACATGATATTATATATGTCACACACTGATCAACACAGATATATTATACTACTATCATACCTGTACTATCAGTGATTCTTCCAACTGAAGTGTCCCTACCTACTCTCACTAGAGGATTATCACTAGCAAGTGTTAAACTCATATCAAAAGTCTCCACTCCTTCTACCACATTGTCACAGCTCACTGATATGTTACCTCTACCCTCTGTTGATCCAGCTCCAATTGTTATAGTAATTGCATTAGAGTCAAAGTCAACACCTGATCCTATTGGAGTATAGTAGTCACTAAACATCATATCTACCAATGTATTCCTTACCAGTTGCTGATACTGGTGATTGTTCAAAAGGAGTAACTATTACATCAAGAGGAGCTGAAGATGTTCCATTAACCTTAACAACTACCACCTCTACTATTCCTGATGATTCACTACCAGTAAATTGTCCTTCAGCAAAGTCTATCACTGCCGCTACACAACGAATTTAACACAATAGCAGTATAAGTAAAGAAATGTACATTTTGGTTCATTGCAATTGGATCTGCAATAACCTCACATGTTAGTACATTTATCAAACTCCATTTTCTTTTTGTAGACATAGTTGAGCGGCATAGCAAAATATTGTGCACTTTGTGCAGAAAATTTGAAACTTTGCACATAGTACCTACCTACCATGAAGTGTATTTTGAGATATGGAAGCATCACAGATTTGACCTTTGGTGTCCCCTACAGCAGGGTATTTGATAAGGAAATATGGTGCTCCATTGGCCTAATGTGAACACAAAATGACCCACACAACTCATGGTCTCTGCTCCAATTTTCTCATCACTAGTTCAGCTTTGTGACTAATACACATCAAACATAAGCTAATTGGCCCAGTGGTATACTACTGGTGGAGCAGTAGATGTCTGGGTTGGGCCAGTTTGGATCAGAGTTGAAATACTTATCAAAAACACTGCTCTACAGTTCATTTTATGCTTACAAATAGTGACCTTTGTCTATATATCACCCATACAACACTCAATTTGTTCAAACTAGGTGCCAATTGAAGATCTTTATTCAAGAAACAAGTTGATACTTGTTGCAAGTTTATAGCATATTCCATTTCAAAGTTATGGTAATTTTTACCAGCAGCAAATTTAGATAAAGTTAACCGCCCACACAATTACAACCGTAATCTACATTCTTTGTTTGTCATTCAATTTAAAAAAAAAATCTAACTATGAGCACTGCAGGTTACGTATACAACCAAAACATGGAGAATATCCAGGAGTGAGGCATAGGGGTTATGTACAATACTCCTGTGAGATAAATCATAATTTATGTAGTTTTGTTGTCAGATTAAACTCAAATTTGATGGTTATAATATTTCAAAGCATAAAACTCTAAGGTTTGACATGCTTACTATTTGCTGAAAAGCCTTAAAAGCCTTATATGTATCTAACATGCCGAATTGATAGCTGACTATAGGGAGATTATGCTCCTGAACTATACCTACATCTTGTATCCCCTTAAATAATATATATTTGCCTTTAGAGAGACACACACCCAAAATGTGGTGGAGTCTGAGGGCATACCCAACGACAATTTGTGTTTCACAATTTAGTTCTATAGCTATAGCAAAATGAGTTCCATGTTTGCAAGTATAGCTAAAAAGCTAATAACTTCAAAAAAGTATTTTCCAAAGTTTTACAGTAATAAAAAATTAGCAGCAGGTTTTAGAAACAATATTATCAGTCAGACCTTCATCTAGGAAATGACTTAAGGGTAGTCACAATGAGAGTAATGGGGGACGGTGGTATAAAGATGTTTGTGTTCATAGCTAGTTTACACATATGGCATCTAAAGGGGCATGCCATGCCCCCAGGATATTTTAGATTCCCTCAGATGCATTCTTATCTACAACCTCTAAAGTACCTGAGAATTACCTACAGTACCAAAGAATGACGAGAAGTAATCTAATGCTTGTATTCTACCAGGCAAAATACACATGTCATGTATTTCATTCAATACTGCAGTTGTTGTTGACGTATTCACTGAGATTTTGATTTATAGATTAAGGAGTTTATTTGTAAAAAGCCCCCCCCCCCCCTCACCCCCAAATGAACTAATATGGAACCCCCATTGTAGTTAAAACTGTTGACAGAGCAACATACGTGACCGGATTTCATATAACAAGGCTTCCACACACACAAAATCAAACTTACGATTTTACCAGAAATGGATTGCTGGTCTAACACACTATCATATTTCACACTGTACTTCCTTCAGCACTGGCAAGTCTGGTTTCTGTAGCAGCTTTCTTCCAACCCTGTCAAAGCCACGAGTGTGAGATTGGCACCATTTAATGGCCATGGCTTTGTGATAATGGTGTGCAGTGAGCTGGGACTTCACAGAGAGCTCGCCAATAGTGTTCTCAGTCAATTTGGAGTAATTTGAGGGCCAGGGAGGGCCATGGAGAGCCCAAACGTGGCCTTTGGATTCCAATTGTCTTCTTACTTCATTTTATACTCGTATATTAAGACCACTGTCCACCCCCACCCTCCCACCCTATTACTACCACCTGTGATATTATTACCTGCTCGAAAAAAGCTGCTCAAAACAGGGCAAATTTTGGGTATCAGAAATGTATACACCCACTCAGTGATAGCTAGTGAACAGATGAACAATTGGTTCAAATTTTGTTTGCACAGCTGTAGGCACTGGGAAGTTATTACACAATGATTCCTTAAAATCGCCATATCTCCTAACAAAGCTTTGTGCGTCGAAGCCTTGTTTTGTCAAATTCAGTCACATACATATAATTATGAACTTTTATTTAACTACACCAAGAGAGGAGGGTACATGCCCCATCCCTGGATATCTCTCCACTATTTGTTGTATATGCAACCTGCAGTGCTCATGATTAGCTTTAAAAATATGTGTGGCAAATAAGAATGTAGATGAAGAGTGTAATTGCATGGGTGGTTGACTATTATGAATTTGCTGCTAGTAAAAATTACCATAACTTTGAAATGGAATATGCTATGAGCTTGCAACAAGTATCAACTTGTTTCTTGGATAAAGATTTTCAATTTGGCACCTAGTTTGAACAAATTGAGTGTTATATGGGTGATATACAAGTATAAGAAAAAAAATGGAATTTTAAATTAGATTAGGGACAGTGTATAATGCTGCAATAAAAAGTACGGAAACAAGCTGGATCGGAGTGGTACGTAATGTCCAAATACTGTAAAATAATAAGTGAATATCCCTACTGTGGCACAGTAGGGATATTCACTTCTATTGTTTTACAGTATTTGCCAATTTTTTTCTTATACTTGTTTGTGAAGTTTTTTTTCAAGCTCATGACTACTAAATATCTGCTGAGTTACTCACAGCACTATTATACTAGATTATGACTCATACAATAACAACTGATCAGTGGGCGTGGCTCTACATAAACCTGCAGACAATAATGGACGTGGATTATGCACATGGACGTGGCTACCATATGTCTACAGACAGTAATTTACGTAAGTGGGCATGGCTCACGAAAGAAGCAGAGCTTCGCTATGATGTGTTGTAACACGTCCACATTTAATATAGCACGTGGGGTCAGACTCGAATAGTCTGTAAAGCAGGACCTGGATGACCCGATTCGGTTTAACATTGTTACTAAATAAACTATATTTATTGACTGACACATTGCTATATAGTTCACCGTGAGTTGCTCTCTCTGATCAATATCAACAGCAAGTCTGATGTATGCATGTGTTTTTGGTACAGCCGGCGACCACGTGTATTCGAATAGTTTGATGCAATATACACTGGTATGGAAGCCGTACTGTAGTCTATTAACACTCAGCGGTAGAACCTTGAATGGTGGCCATGGTAAAGAAGGATAAAAGGTAAGACAATAGCGCAAGCATTGTATGTTTATTATCAATATACCAAAGGTTTTTTCTTAAGCGAACTAGAAACGTTTCTGTGAAAAAATTAGGGCTGTAGCTCTAGCCAGTTTTCCACTACACTTGACGAAAGGCGTCAGGTAGGCAGGCAGGCAGTAGAAAATTCCAGACTAAATTGTTTTTAAATTTTGTAGCAACTTGATGGAAATGTTTCGGGTCGATCTGAAGACACTTTTGGGCTTGGTTTTACCCAACCAATACTGTCATGTCGTTGTGAGGAAAAATCGCAGCAGGTTTTTGGGTTATATTATATCACGGATCGCCCCCCCCCCCACCTTCGATGTCCCTAATATACAGTACCATCGTACTGTATGATAGACAAAGGTCAAAATCTGCGATGGCTCCACATCTCAAAATACATTTCATGGTAGGTAGATACTATGTGCAAAGTTTCATACTTCCTCCACAAAGCGCACAATTTTGCTAGCTAAGCTGCTCTACTAATAGCCAAAGAAATGGTTAAGCAAGGTTACAGCTGTAGAAATGGCGAACTTTTGAAGCTACAGTGGTAACAATAGAAAAACTGATTTGAACAGTGCAACATGGAAAATAAACTTCAGGCATTTTAATGGTCATAATTTACGAATGCAGTCGTCTAGTCAGATGTAACATCAGTTATATTATCAGGTTCTACATGAACAGGTGAATTCCTTATGGGTAATTTAGTATTCCTGCTTCTTTCTATGACTGGGATGAAGGCAAAAATGTGAGAAAATGATATAGTCAATCACTTGTCTATTGCAAGGCAGACCAATGCTCATATGCTCTATCACTGACACAGAACAAAGATTTTAAAACTCATCCTGCTCCGGGAATCATGAAGGTTTTGCTGCTACCACCTTTCTTTCATTGTAAAGCAAGCATTCGAAATAATTATTATTATACTTGCACTAACACGTGGGATTTCAGATCTGGTCACAATCACTGAAAACAAGTACTGTTTGTGGCACACAAGTATGGCATATGTAGTGTGTATATACATGTTGTTTGCTTCTGTCTGACATATGAAGGTGATGTCACAGTTTTATTACATGATAGAGTTGCAACTCCTCTAATGTCCAATATACAGAAATTGTGTCTGTTTTGCTGGCATTATGCTCAATGCTTTTGCCTACCTACCTATTATTCCTTTTATTATGCTAGCATAACTGGCATTGGCTTAGTTCTAAAGCCCCCTCCCCTGCTACCAGGTTTGGAGTCTGTAATTCACATTCCTACTATACAAAGTAACATAGCCACTGTTGAGAAATCAAGACTGCTATATTGGTAAATGCTAAGCTTGAATTTAGTTTGTATGTGATTATAACCTAATAAAACCTTCTAATAGAGCAATCACATGTCCTAACCTTCTATATCCTACATCCATGCATCAGAAATCACCCAACACCGTTATGTACTTCATAACTTCTCAAAGCAATATGCTTTTATACAAATAAATAGAGGTGTACCGATATACCGATACATATTGTATCGGTGGCCGATATAGACATTTCTACTATATCGGTGGGAGCCGATATTGCTGCTAAAAACCGATACAATACACCGATATACAACTGAACTATCTTGAGGACACTGTCCAATGATCAAGCCACATTATAAACTCTATTATTTAGCTAACAAGGGCGGGAAACAGTAGTTATCTTCCTTGCCTAAAAGCAGTACGCTGCGCAAAGCCATCTAAGTGCGTGGATACTTACTGTTTTGTTGTCACAAAGCTTACCAATCATACAACAAACACTCATAGTGGTGGGCCTGGGGAAACAGCAATAAGATGAACCAAGAGAACAGCATAAAACAACCAGCCATCTCTACAAGCCATTAAAATGCAGAGTAATCTGGACTAATCTTGGTAGGGGCATGTATTAAAATATTTGTGGATGCCTTATAGTCTGAGCTATCAATAGAGGCCACACCACCATGGGTAACCAAGCATAGCCAATAATCTTAAGACTGTCTTTGTTTCTTCAGTAGTTAAAATAAAGTTGAACATGGCATATGTGGTTCCTCAAATATAAATAGCTACACTTAGTTATATCAGTATATCGGATCGGTATCGGCGTTCAGACTCAGTATATCGGTTTATCGGTTTATATCGGATCGGTTCAAAATTTCCCAATCGGTACACCTCTACAAATAAATAGCCTGAATGTTAGAATGTGACCATTTAATTATTATTGAATATTGCATTTTGTTTAAAAAGACCATCAATACAAAAACTATCTTTTATAGCTACAAAACTCACTAGTATTATCAGTGATGTCACCAACAGCCATATTACGATTACCAGCTGATATCCTTCCATTACATACGTCTGGTACAGTTAATGTTAAGTCAAACATTTCATCTCCCTCAACAATGGTGTCACTGAACACCGATATACTAACACTACTTGTTGTTGCTCCCGCAATGAAGGTAGCTGTTTGTATTGCAGTGCTAAAGTCAACACCACCTGTTACACAATGAAACACATTTTCAATAAATTTTATAATTCAGCTATAGCACAAACTCCAGGAATAATGACAACACAAGCCTTTAATATATGTAATACATACATTAGAACTTCCCTATATGCATTATTACTCAATACATATTATATCTAAATGCAGATATACACATGTATGAATGTGAGTTTAACAATTATGTAATATAAAAGTTATAACCTTCAGCAGAAACAGGTGATTGTTCTGATGGAGTAACAATCACATCAAATGATCTACTAGATGATCCTCCTACTAGATCTAGAGTGACAATCACAGACCCACTTGCCTCAGAGCCCATGGACACATTTTGTCGGAATATCACCGGTATGCCTGCATAAAGGATTCACAATAAATCATTACAATTTTTCATCATTGCTGCGTAGCTACAGCTCTTAAATAATGTAAAACTATTGTTCACCCCAGCTTGGGAAAATACAAATACGTGGTTGTGAAATGAGGAACACACGTGAAATGAGGAACACACATGCATGCCTAAAGATGCATTAATAAAAAGGTGCAGTAGTGTTTTACACCGATTGTTACAGCTACAAATGTACAACAACCAGATACATAATATAGTTAGATGCCAAAATGCTATGTCTACATTGTAACTACCTGGCTGGATTATAATGCAATCTAGTGCTATGTCACATGGCCATTAATAACCTATACATGTACAGTATAAACATATGGTACAATTAAGCCTTATCCCAAATGACCTCATGGACTGCAACATTCTATTTGGAGGACTCCTACACAATAATTTGGGCTTGTGTTCTGATGGGGCTTATTGAGATAACAATATTTAATACCAGAAGATATCGATCTAAAACTAACATGTATGGATATAAGGGTATAAAATCTATTGTCTAATGCTGGGTTTAAATTTTCAGCTGGTTTTCTAAGTTGAGTAGAAATACTATCGTTTCTTTATTGCAAAAACCATACCTGGTAGTTTCACCTTGATATTGCTGTACCAATCTTTGACATATATTTTGATCAATCACCATTGGTAACAATACTTAAAAATATAAGAGGCTCCCAAATAGTGTGATGTCATTTGGGATAAGGCTTTTATAACTAATCCCCTTAGTACACTGCTCTGACTTACTTGTAGTATCAATTATGGTGATGGTAGCTTGTGATGGGTTAGTAACATTAACTCTATTTGGTAGTGATGTTGACTGAATGGTGAGATCAAAGGTTTCATCATCACATTCCACTATAGTATCATCAGTTATTGGAACATCAAATGAATTGGTTGTCACTCCAGCAGTAAATGTGACTGAATATGATCCCGAACCAAAGTCCACTCCTCCACCTGAAATTATTTATTAACCCTTATACTAATGACCAGTTAATTCTTACCAGTAGCTGATCCATCGCTACTTATCACAACTACAGTAATATCAGATGATGATGGGTTACTGAGTACTAGTACAGGTTGTGCTGGTCCTTCGTCTTCATTGACAGTGTATGTTGACTGGTTGAAACTCACACTAACAGCTACATAAGATTTAGTAATACAAATAATATACCCAACAAAATAGATTATATGTAATAATTGTGACCAGCTGAGTGATAAATCACCACATTAAATGTTGTTATAAATTACACTGGGTGAAAATTTGCATACATTAATGTACTGTTGCTTCAGTAAGCAATGAAACAAGGAATAGATTAAATTTGTGCACTATGGGATATGTCTGTTTATAAAGAGTAAGTACTTATTTGTTTCTTGCTCATATATTATGGAAAAGCAGGTGAGGAATTAAGGACGCCTATTTAAAAGCACTTGTTATAGCTTCGTCAAGGATGAGAGTGATAACACTAAGATATTGCCAAGTGTACTGGGATATAACTAGTTTATATTCCAGTACACTTGGGAATATCTTAAGTTTTATCACTCTCATCCTTGGCAAAGCTATAACAAGTGCTTTATAACTAGTTTATATTCCAGTGCAAATCATAGCCAAAAAGCCACCATTAAGCTGATTCTAGTGCCTATATTCTAATTAATTCATTTGTCATGAAGTGACTCGAGTAGCACAGACATACATCACGGCTGCTCTAAATTACTAAACATTAAATAAATGTATCAATCTTACCAGTCTGCCTCTCTCTACTCACGTACGTAACATGGCTGATTTTGTAACTTTCCACCACATAAACCCCGAGTTATGATCAATTGATGCAGTTTTTTACTCAGCTTGTAACAATTACTAGTTGATTTGTATTAAAGGGAAATTACTATAACATTTCTAATACATGTATAGTTTAGAGGAGTACTAATATTATCATTGGCATCAGTATCGGTACCAAAATTTCAATATTGTTAATATTGGAAAACAGAAAAGTAGACTGTTATCAGATGTTTCACCTACACAAGTACTATAATTGCTCAGTATTGACTGATGTTGTAGAATTGTGGGACGATGAAGAAGCTAACTATTTTCATTTTGATACTGATACCAATGCATTATAGTAGTGGGTTGCATAGGTTTTCAGTATTGACACTACTAATGTTAAACACTACGACAAAAAATGTTTGTCAAAAGATTTTTGTAAAAAAAAAAGAAGAAAAACTGCCAAAAAGGTGTGATGAACTAAGGTGAATGAAGAAAACATGTCAACCTAACTGAGAATCGAATCCTTGGTACTATAATTTTGTAGGTACTATTATTAGGTATAGTTACATCGGTAAAATTAATATCCATATCGGTACACCTCTATACAATATAGTCACATAATAAAACATCGTAATTATTTTAAAACTGATTAATTTATCATTGATAAAGGTATTTACATGATAACACTGAAACTATGATTGCATTACATCAATAGGCTCATCACTTAAAATACTATACTATACACTCACCATCATTATCCACAATGGTCACTGTTACTTGACTAGGATCTACTACAACAACTCCATCAAGTAGTGAGGACTGATCAAAAGTAAGAGTAAAGGTCTCATCATCTTCCAATATATTATCATCAGTTATTGAGAAAGTGAGTTGAGCTGTCATTTCTCCAGCAGCAAAAGTTGCAGTAGTTTGAACCGCAAAGTAATCATTACCTGAAATAACATGCTATTCAAGATAAAGTTTGTATATTACAAAACTCACCATTTGCTGTTCCACTATTGGCCAACACCATTACTCTAACCTCGGAAACTGGTGGACAACTCAATGTTAGCGTAGCTGTGAAATTTCCGACTCCTTCATTAACACTGTAGGAGGACTGAGTGAAGCTTACTGTGGCAGCTATAACAAAGTAGAACATATCAATTAATATAAACACCAATTGTCTGGCCAAAATTAATAACTAAAATTTCTGTATAGTCTTTTACATAATTTTTATTTTGTTCAACTTCTGCCAGGGCCTTATACTTTTATATAGCGACAAGTACACCGAAAAATTTGGAATTTGCAACTAGAGTAGGGACCATAGCACATCGATAAAAAGTACTGAAACAAGTTGGAGTAGGCACAATATTAAATCACAGTAAAACAATAAGAAGTGTTATATCCCTACCGTGCATTTCGATTATGGTATCTTGAGCACAGTAGGGATATAACACTTCTTATTGTTTTATTGTGATTTAATACCGTGCACTACTCCAACTTGTTTCAGTACTTTTTATCGATGTGCTATGGTCCCTACTCTAGTTGAAAATTCCAAATTTTTCATGTACTTGTTTGTTAACTTTTTTTGTAAATAATTATTATGACTGGTGAACCCATGCATACCACAACTGAAATGGTGCCACGTGCCCCAGCTATATCAATTATCGTCTAAAAAGTGAAGTATCCATTACGCTTCGCTGTCAGCTATGTTCAACCGGTTACACAGCATTTCAAATCAAGAACTGTTCAAAAGCACCTCTGCAATCCACGCATATACTAAAAGAAAGAATGGTGCCGTGCACCCCAGTTATATTAATTATTGTCCGAAAAGTGAACTATCCATTGCGTTTCGTTGTCTGCTATGTTCAACCCGTTACACAGCAGTGCCAATCAAGTACTGTTTGAAAAGCACCTCTGCAATTAAAATAGCCACTACGAAAAATACGGATGATTTCCATTACGAAGGGAAGCCATCACATACTACCACCAAATCGACACTTTTCGCTGTCAGCAAAGATGAATGAGACACAAAGAAGGACAATGGTAAGTCCATGAAGAATGCATTGTACGCACTGCGGTATGCCAAAAGGCACCAGTCGGGCCGAAGCAACGTCGAACAGTAAAGCCTGTAGCCTTAGCCGTTATTGAGTTACGTTTGTCTGATGGCATCAGGCAGTCAGTCAGGCAGTCAGTAGAAAATTCCATTAAATAAATTATTTTTAAAACTCTGTTGAAAGCATTTCAGGTCGATCTAAAAGTTTGTTTGGGTTTAGTTTTACCTAACCAATGCTGCCTCATCATCGTTGGGAAAAAATCAGGCTGGTTTTGGGTGATATTAATCCGTGGGCCACGCCCACTGCTTTGTGGTCCCTACTATATAGTAACTATCGTACTGTATGATACATTCACCGCTCAGCAATGCCAGAAAGAACATAGAAATCAGACACTACTGACATATTATTTACTTTTGGTATGGTTTTAATTAATGCCAACATGTGTTCCTTTACGCATCTGCATAAGTATGAGTGAATAAAAAAGGGCATGAATGAAACACAAATGTGACCGGATTTTAGAAAATCACCTATATGGGTGCATTTGACACTTAAAATATTTAATGACCAAATAACAAATTTTACAGTGCAAATCTACTTGTTAATGGTTTTAAGCCATTCTCAATATGTGACCAGATTTTACAGAACCGAACCAAATCGCACATCAGGCAAAATCAAACTAACACCACCAGTGGATAGCTACACTATCGTACTACAAGTTTGGACCCTCAGCACTACTCAAACTACACGAGGCTGGTTTTAATAGACGTCTTTTCTGGGTGGTGTGGAGTGCCCAAATTGCGGTTTCAGGCCTTGTGAAGGACCTGGCTTGGCAAGAATCAGTGGTTTACTGGTGGACAGCCTTATAATGTTGGCCAGACGTGTTCTCTGTAGATTTTGCTACATATCAGCCACTATGGAGCCAGCACAACCCTGTAATCTCGTGTCTGGACTCCAATCGTGGTCTGCCTCCATTTTGAGGCCTATCTTTTGCCCTCCCCGCCACCCCCCAGCCTCCACCCCTTTGTGAGCACTCGTGATACTACTTCGCTCGTCCAACTGCTCAGATTTTCTATCTTATTTGGCGGGAAACTGCACAAGCAGTTGCAAGTACTGGAAGTGGCTTGAAAGGTAACAGATTGATGCATCTTTTGTGTAAATTTCATACACGTGCTTGCTATCCTTGGAGAGTTATGCTGGCTTCAATTCTTTAAAACCGTTTATCTCGAAACTTCTAATGTGCGATTTGGATCGTTTTTCCAAAATCCAGTCACATATCTTAAATTACTAGAAAATTTTAGAAATATTTTTATAGCTCTCCTCTGCTCATAATAGTAACCCACTAAACATGAAAATTCTAATTATTTCATGCACGCCCATATGGGTGATTTTCCAAAATTTGGTCACAAATAGACTCACAACCCAATTGAGAGAAGTTTGATTTATAACATAATTACCACTAGGGCTGGGATGAAGCTTCGAATGTTTTGTTGGTTGGACGGTTAAGTAAACTTCGAATTTTAAAAGTATCCTTCAAAGCTTCGTAATGCAGTCATAGTCTATGGAAGGATTACAAATAAACATCTTGTCTTTATTGCAGATGCTATTCATCTTGCATGATCAATGTTCGTCTCTTCGTACATGCCATGCCCACTTTTAAACCAACGTAGTTTAGCTTGCTACCATAGCTATAACCTTAATACACCTTATAAAGTGGTAGATAATGCAGGAAAATGTCTGTTTAGCCATTAGTTGGTATTTACCTATGCATGATTGCAGTATAGCAGACACGCCCGTTTGCAATCGATCGATTGCATCATTCAGTACTGCTGCCATGCACTTTCCAAATGCATACAATCTTATAAATAAGATTAGAAAGATAAAAACTTAAGAAAGATGCTAGTAATTACAAGAAAACCTGAAACTTGAAAGCTAACACCAAAGCTTTGAATGTTCGAACATTTTATTAGCGACTGTTCAAAGGTTTATTTCAATATTCGCCCCCCAGCCCTATCAACCACTACTTTAAATTGCGTCAGGTTTGTCCATGTAACTTTGTAGCTGTCATTGTTTCTTTTTAAGGCAGGACAGCTGACGGGATGATACTAGGCCATTTTATCTTAAGTCTCACATTGTTTGGGGAGTCACCTGGATTTGGGAATCAATAATTGTACAGTTTACGATCCCCTCAAAAGTGACACACCACCTAAAATCCTGCCTTAAAAATCACTCTAGAGACATCTTATGCGACAAAAATCACCTTTACGGAATATTGGTCCATCTAACATCAAAAACAGCATAAACTACTACAGGTGGCTGAATTTAAAAGAAACATAACTGAAACTCGAATTTTTGTCTGCCAGCCTGACCACAGATGCAAGGCTGGAGGCCAAAGAAAGCAGCGAACATTATACACCACAATAACAAACCCACTAGTGGCATGTGTCTTTTAGAGTTCCTGTTTGCTAAAGGTGTCTTAGAGAAGGGACCATGGAGCTATGCATGCATAAAATGCATCTCTTTATTACTGTCAATACACCCATAGTGAGGCATGCTGACTTTACTGATGTCACATGCTAAGTGGTGTCTTGATTCAAGAGTATACTACAAACTGACCTTCAATGTCAACAGTAAAAGATACAGTATCACTGCCCACACTACTAGTAACATCAACTCTGTATGTTCCAGTATCACTAGGAACTGTAGTAAGTATTGTTAGTGATGAACTAGATGACGTAGTATTAATAGTGTAGTTTCCATCATCAGTTATTGGTTGATCATTGTAGTACCACTGTACTGTAAATGTGAAGGATGACCCAATATCAATAGTAACTGATAGTGTAACATCTTTTAACGCCGTCTCATTCCTCTCAGCATTACCAACAACAGTGACATTTGGGATACCTGAAATGTTTTATCAACCATATAATATTATGTGCACATGTATAGGTATAAATTCTCCAACCTTCACATTGGGAGTTATTCACACACATTCCTCCAAGTAGCACTTCTCCAAAAGGACAGAAACAACCTTCAGCACATCCACCTTCACATGGTTGATCAAGATTATCACATGTCTGAGGACATAAAGGACCACATTGTTGATATGTCATCCCAGCAGGACATGGACGTGCTGGAAAGAAGATAAGTTATATATTTATAAGAACACAATTTTCTATATTACATAAAAAGTTACGTCTAACTTACGACAAATATCAGCTGTTCTCCAGTTTGATATAGCTACTCCAGCATCAGCACAAGCACTAGCATAACTGGATAATGCATCACAGTAACAATCTTCACGTTCTGTCTCATTACAACAACAATAGTCAAATTCGCAATTGGCTACATATTGTGTAACATTAACTACGCCATGACAGGCAGTGAAAGGATCTTGTTCCAAAACACTACACCTAGTTTGTCCTTCTGATACAATAGCATCATCAGTAGAACAGATAGCAACACCTGGTGCATTTCTTTTACTGAACCTTCCTCCATTACATTCTGGATTAGTAGAATCTGGTACCAACCAGCTATCACCGAAGTCATTAATGGCTCCATCGATTGTTACCGATTCACTATACTCAGGTAGAGGAACAAATGTACCATCTGGCATCTGTAGATCATCAATTATTGTACCATTGTAAGTACCACACAGTCCACAAAGTTGTCCCTCTAAAAATTTTGCTACAGTAACCTGAGCACGATATATCCCATCAAAAAACAGTCGTACACCTCGTGTCTTCAGGAATACATTAGGATATCCACCAATACGAACTACATCTACACTATCTGTTACATAGACTTCATCATTGCCCAATGGATTTCCATTAATAGAAATTGTACCAAAATCACCTCGTTCTAACAAAATTTCAAGACTTTCACTTGGGATTCTAATTCTTACAAAGCCTACACAAGATACAGGACTACCTTCATGTCCAATATTACCAGCAGAAATGATAAAATCATCACCATCACATGGTTTAGTGAGAACATATTCACAAGTTCCTTGGAAGTGATGCCAGTACCCATCAAATGTTTTATAATGAGGATCACCGTCAACTTCGCAAGTTGGTCCATCATAAGAACAAGGCACAGTCACACAAGTGAACTCTCTATCAGCCATACAAGTACATCTTGTGGTGCAGTTAATCTGATGTTCACCATAGTCATAGCACACTCCATCTAAAACACAACCTAAAAACACAGCATAATATCATTGATTTGCACACAATCTATTTATATAAATATAAGGATTTGCACAATAAAGAGCAGTGACATAAGCAAAATAATGGTAATACAACACAGCTAGCTATATGGGAAAATTCTTACATTACCACACTGTTACACTTCTTAGGAATTTTTTCTATTACACCTCTTAGGGATTTTCTCATAAAGCTAACTATACTGTAATACATCCACGTCCCTTTCACTACTTTTCATTGCTTGAACCCTTATTTTATTATCAAAATAAAGCTTTTTTTCAATAACACACCTATGAGATAAACGTGTAGCAGTTGTATTAGAATACTGTGTACAACTATTGTACAGTGGTCCCTCGATTATCCGGCCATTGATTATCCAAATTTTTAATTATCTGAACTATGGAGGTGACTGTTCTATTAGAGTATTTTGTCTAAAGTGTGTGTTCTATTAGAGTATTTGTATAGGACTCTGTATATAAATGAATGGGATTCTATTATCCAAACTTTTTGATTATCTGAACACCCTCAGGGCCCAATGAGTTCTGATAATCGAGGGACCACTATTTTAAGGTGACTGTTATATTAGAATGTCTCAATCTAGCAGCTGATCTCAAGTGTTTATGGCCAATTTTAATGCACCCAATATACACTTTGATATTCACTTATGCATTCAAATGTACACAACTGCTCGCTTGAGATCACTGCTGTTAACACTTCAAAGCCACTAAAGAGGAAAAATGTAGTGCTCAAGTCATTAAAGCTGGCCACAACCATTACTCATGTGACAATAATTTAGTCTATTTTTAATGCAGTACAGTACAATGATGTTTACCATCACGATCACTGATAACTCCAATAGCAGTTCTCTGGGTACCAGCTGACACTCTGCCACCATATAATGGTGGGACTTGTAATGTGATTGTAAACTCCTCATCTCCTTCAATATCACAATCAGGGTATATTGGTATACCAACAGTGGATCTTGAATTCCCAACATCAAATGTAGCAACCAATGTGGTGTTGTCATAATCAATACCACCTATTGGTCAAACACTGTTATGATCAACATGTAATGATACTACACTGTATAGTACCTGTAGCTGTTATATCTGAGAACATAACATTAACATCATATGAAGTTTGAAATGTGCCTCCTCGTAATTCCAATTCTATGATAAGAGGTGAAAAGTTTTCAGAGCCACTGAACCTGTCTGTTGACAACTCCACAGTGATATCTGTAATAAAAAGAAGAAATGGCTATAATGTAATGGCAATGGGTCACTTGCATTATTGTAACCATTTTGACAATGGACTGAGACACTGTATTAAGTGTTTCTGGTATGTTGTTAGATCAAAAGGCTGCCGTTAGTTATATAAATCAGCTGTATACCAGTTCACACATGCATCTTGAGGCGACATAGTAATAGAAAGCATACACTATGAAGTCACAATACAAACTATGAATTTGCCAATACATTAATTAAGCAAACAAAAGGCTATTACATTGTGCAAAACGAATTATCAATGCAACAGCAAACCACCAAGATGGTAGCATTATTCCCTGGACATGCACAATTATCATCAATAGCCTACATGCAAATATCATTAGCCAGAGATTCTAGTCCCACGTTACAGTGGGTACCTTTGATCCATGCACATCCATACCACCAAACAGTAACAACACTCCCATTCATAATTATATATTGCATTAATCATAACTTTGCTACAGACATACAAATTTGTCCAACACCTTTATAGAAGAACTTTACACTGTTGGAATAATCACTCAATGTCTGGATCACTACTATATTGCAATGTACAGTATCACTAAAGATGACTGTTTTATTACTGGTAAATTCTAATTGACATTTCCACATTAGCAGGCCTTTATCATACGTATCTTACAGAGCACATACCATTATTATCTGTGATGCATACAGTTGCTTCAGGAATATCACCAAGTGAAACTTCCTGGGACAATGGCAATAGTGTAATATTAAAGCATTCAACATCCTCTAGCATATTATCATCCACAATGAAGTAACGGATCACAGCTGTCCTTGTATTGGTGTTAAAGCCAACTACTTGTTGCGTTGAATTGTAGTCAACAAGTCCTCCTACACAGAATTTATTAATTTAGCATTATACAAAATTAACAGTACTTACCTTCAGCAGAACCATCAGCACTATTTATAAGAACTACATAAAAAGGATTCAAACAAGGTTCTGTGATAATCACAGTAATATCTTCTGAGTACATATCTGTCTCACTAGCAGTGTACATTGTAGCATCAAAGCTGACAGATGGTCCTACAGGAGATAGAACACAAGCTGTAATTCAGCTGTAACTATAGATTTAGCAACACTTACGATTATCAATAATTGTAATAACTTGTTGACAGTCACGTGGTACTGTGACGTCACTAGGTAATGAAGAGCTATCAATAGTCAGGGTAAAGGTTTCTGGAGCATCACACAAATCATCATCAATTATTCTAACTTGACCACTAACACTGGCTGAACCACTTTCCAGTGTTAGACTATAAGGTCCTGTGATGTAGTCATCTCCTCCTGTATCATTTTAGCAAAAATATATAGCAAATTTTGTACAATATATGAATTGAACATTTTAAAAACACAATTAGCTAGCAGTACTATTATTTGAGCTAACCTCACAGATTCAATCACATATACACTAACATACCTGTTGCTGTTCCATCAGTGGTAATTACTGTAATGTTTATATCCATTAGAAGTGGCATGCTGAGGGTTAAGGTAAAAATAATGGATCCTTCGTCTTCTGCAATAGCCTGACTAGCTTCACCAAAGCACAACGTTGGCACTATAACTATAAATGAATGAGTATTGTTATGCATAAACCATTAACAAAAGGTGACAGTAGAATTACATTAGCTATATCAATAGTTTCTGAAATAAAATTATAATGCTTTTATATGTGATTAGATTTTGGAAAACCAATCTAAATTGCACATTAGAAGTTTTGAGATGAATGGTTCAAAAGATTTTAAACCATTATAACTTGTCAAGGGAAGTGAGTATCTGTATGAAATTTACACCATTTATTAAATTTCAAACCAATTCCAGTACTTGTAGCTGCTTGCAGAGTTTCCCCACCAAATAAGATAGAAAATCTGAGCTGTTGAAGTAGTATCATGAGTGCTCACAAAGGGGTGGTATGTTGGGGGTGGAGCAGTGGGCAAGAGGTTAAAATTCAAAATGGAGATATGCCATAATTGAGTCCATACATAAGATTTCAGGGCTGTGCTGGTTCCTTAGTAGCTGATATGCATCATAAACCACACAGAAAATGTCTGTCCACCCATATGAGCCCATCCACCTGTGCACCATTAATTCTTGTGAAAACCAGGTCCTTTACAAGGCTAGAGAAACTACCATTCGAGCAAGCCACACCACCCAGAAAAGTCGTCTGTTAAAAACAGTTTAAGTAATGCTGAGGGTCAAACCCAACAGACTGATAGTATAGCTATCCACTGGTGGTGTTTGACTGATGTGTGATTTGGATCGGTTTTTTAAAATCCAGTAACATATGTACAACATTGTTCATTCACAAATTATACATGGGATGAGCAGCATTGAAAATATATAAAAATTATCAAATATCATAGTGAACCTTAGTTGATAATTAAACATCAACATATGCTTTTATAGTATTGACTGCTATATTACAGTATTTGACTATTCTTTACAGTATATCAATTTTATGAAATAAGTATCTGATTTGCCATCCTTTTTCCTTAACGGAATTATGTGATGCTACCCATTCTAGATGGCAAGTTATAATAACTGGAACCGGAATTAGAAATGGAACAGAACAAAACGACTAAACCAGGTGAAGAAGAAACCAAAGCTGAACCTGATCCCAACCTAACCTGAGGTTTGCCTGTTAAGCACAATAATGCCTTTTACTGTCTGTATGTAGGTAAGTTTTTGGTGGTTCAGGGCAAGCTAGGGTTGGCCCGGCTTTGCCGGGACGCTCGCTCCAACCCTAGCTCGCCTGAACTCACCAAAAACTTACCTTCATACAACTAGTGTGCTTGATAGTGGAGTTATCAAAGTGATCGTTCCGTCCCATTCCTGATTCCGGTTCCAGTTATTATAACTTGCCATTCTAGACATATTATTAGCACAAAATTTTCTGTTAATCATTAGTGCCAAATACCATGGTAATATCATATGTGACCGGGCCTGTGAAAATAGGGCATGTGGACACAAACTACACCCCTTTCCACTATGGGCCATATCTCAGTATTGGAACAAAATGTTTGCATTCTGTAACTTGCATCATAAAGCCAGTTAAACGCTTCCTAAGAGCTAAAATTTGCATTGGATATAAAAAGTTTTGAGTGATGGAAGTGAGGCAAAAATCATGTGCCCACATGCCATATTTTCGGAGCCCAGTCACATATTGTAGTTTCACCAAATTTGGATGATACACCACAGCCCTGTACATGTATCATTTCACTCAAATGATAACAAAAGTAACGTTCCAGCTCGGTGCTACATACTTACCAACAACTGTAGTAGAAGCAGAACCACTTCCAGCAGCATTGCTAACTGTACACTGATACACTCCACCATCAGAACTAGTCATTATTGGAATTGATAACAAAAGATCATTAGCTCCACTGATGACCACTCCATCTTTCCTCCATTCAACAACATTGTTGGGACCTCCTCTAGCTATACATGACAAGGTCACTGTGGAGTTTATGGCAGCCATGATGTCTTCAGATGGTAGTATAAAAACACTGCCTTGTGGTGAAACTAAAGAACAGAAAGAGAAGACATTCACAAGTCAAAACATGCACACAGAAATGAGAAACAACTAAATTTCCAAGCCATGTGTAATACAAAATCATTTATGTATTTTTTTGATTATGGAAATTGTGTTATTCCAGTACGTTACAACCGTTTTTGTAAGCGTCTGCAATTAATTTTCCCTATAATACTTGCTGTTCAAATTGATTTTTCTGTTGTTGCTATTTTGTTGGGCTGTACCTTCCAAAGTTATTGGCATATGAGGCTGAAACTTTGCCAGAGGGTATATACACTTGGCTAATTACATCAATTAACAAGAATTCTAAAAAAATTAATTTGTGATTGTGTCGGGTTTTCGCACATTTAACATGATTGCAGCCATTTCTTGACTGCACCTTTGATTTCTCTACTATTTTCACCCAGTATTTTTTTTCACAACTTTGCTGTTTTTGGGTGGATTTCACTTCAGTTTGTACTATGCAAGGCTCCAAAACCAGCCTATGGCTGACTTTGAGGTTTCTTTTTACTCACATTTCTTCTTTTCTATACAGACCTAAAAAATTATTCCAGCAAATCAAAAACACATTTCTAACTACCATGAACGTAGAATTACCAAGTCATAGAATGTGCACACAATATCTAGTTGCTAGATATGGTATTATTTGCCTCATTAAATACAAACTTCAAAGCATACTATGTGTAACAAATCATATACAGTGAAAGAGACAGTGCTGAGAGCACCCCCAGCCTTTTTACTGAGGATGCTGAGCACCACTAATGCAAAGTTGTATTGTGTAATAGTCCTCCTGCAAGGTCCCCACCAAGATAAGATACTCTAATAGAGCAGTCACCTAATAGAACAGTCAAGCTAATATTGATAGTATTCTGATAATCCGCTAAAATCACTCTCAGAATCAATTCCAGTGATTCTAATTATTAAAATTTCCTGCCCCCTGATTTCGTATATTGACATGCTTCACTGCTTTGTACACTAAGGCATATCATACCCTGCAAACCCCATCCCCACCCTAAAAAAGTGTCTCCTCCGCCTCTGAAGTAAATGCTAATTTGATCAGAAAACCACTATTATGGACAGTGACCAGTGCCACATTAGCCATAGTATAATTAAAGCAGTTATTGTGCACTTCCAGGTATCTGCACTTTTTGGAATGGTACAATTATCACCTTGGACTTTGCCTTCAATGGTACCACAGGCCCGTAGCCAGGGGGGGTTCGGAAGAACCGCCCTCTTGGAAAAAAGGTCCACAATTTTTGGTATACAAGTCCAAATTTTCAGGAGCAAAAGTCCATTAGCTACAGTTTACTAGATACCACTAATAAGAAACTAAATTAAGCGCTTCGAGTAACTCATTCATTGCATGGATTAAATGCAATGCAAGATCGAGATACTCTAATAGAGCAGTCAAACACTCTAATAGAACAGTCACAATATTCACTTTTGGTCAAAAAGAACCCCCCTTTCAAAATCCCTGGCTGCGGGCCTGTACCATTCCTTAGGTCCCTAAAATAATATGTGACCAGATTTGCGAAAACGTACCTTTTCCACACATTTCACGTACCAGCAAACAAAATGATGTAACACTTGACTGTTTCTACTGATTAACTTGTTCTTAGAATCAAAATGTAGCCAGATACTGTAGCTAGCTACACTCATGGAAATTTTTAGGCGATTATATGCTATGATCAAAAAGTTATGAAGCTTCAAAGTCCAAAAAAAATGGGTCAAATTTTGTGGTCATTATAATTATGTAAAATAACCAATACAAAACCTGGAGTTTTATTTATATACTACCTTTTCTATTTAAACACATTACATGTATCAAATTATAAATACATACCTGTTAGTACTGCTATGTCAGATATAACAACTACACCATTAGAACCAGCAGCACAAGTGTAGTCACCATAACTGTTATATGATGCTGTGAACACAATACTACTGGTCATAAGATCAGTGGTGGTACTTGGAGTAGACCAGTTGTAGGATGGAGAAGGGAAACCTACTGCAAGGCAAGTAAAAGTGATACTACCCCCATCTTGTGTTAACTGTGACATTGGATGGGTGATGATGGATGGATTAACTGCACAATGAAACATACAATAAAATTTACAACTGTGTACATGATAATGAAAATCTACTGTCATTACTGTATTTCTATATTTATAAACCATTAAAAATATTTTTGTCGAAGCTAGCAGCTGACGAAAATTAATTACACGAAACTTTTTTACCAACGTAATATTAGAGAAGCTGAATAAATTCGGTTAACTGCTTTCTGGCCACCTGGATCAAAGCTTGGCCGTTGGCGTTTCAAGAGTATGTCTTTGCTGCAGCATTCTAATAAAACAAGAATGGCCTCCTGCATCCCAGGAGAGAGCTGCCGCTGGGTCCTCACCTGGGGATTTCGCCACCAGCGATAGCATTGGCAATGATGCCATGCCATATGATACACAGCTACTACAGGACCCATTATATATATATGAATATGTAAATTGCATGGAATGAGCTTCTAGCTACAGCAATTCCAGTCCACTTGGCTTGAGTTTATGACCGGCGGACAACTCTCAGGGTGCAGCCTCCATGGATTCACTGCTTGTTATTCTGCCTCTACTATATACAAAAAGGACAGTATAAATTTAACGAATTAATAAAGCTACATAATTCATTGCTAAAAAATTTTCGTCGCTTGAGGACACCGGTGAAAAAATTTTAACACGAAAATTTAACTCGTGAAAATTTCTCGCAGCTTATATTTATAGAAATACGGTACTACACGTACATATGTGTATACACAACAGATTGGTAAGAATGTGGTTTTGCACAGAGAAACTATTTAGTGTAGCAAACTAATCAGGCTAAAATTGCTCATTGTTGATTAAAGTGAGGTTAATAAATGTCTAAAATATTAATTTTAGGGATACATGCAATAACAAAGACTGAAACAAGTTGCAAAATTGTATACCAAACTACAGTTGTATGCGAAACTCCCTCTTTGGCTAGTAGTTACAATGTGTTTAATAACAAATCAGAGATTTTCCTTATAAGTTAATGGCTGAGCAAAAACCCGTGATAGTCACATCAACAGTCACATATACGTAGATAGCATAAAACTTCAATATACATTACTACAGCTTGGTACATGATTGTGTTTTCAGTTCAATGCATATATCTTTAGTCACTTACTAAATAAGGTTGCTTCATCAGAGGTGACATTGTTATTATCACTATCAATTACCCTACAACTATAACTACCACCATCTTGAACTGTGACATTTGTTATCATCAGTGTTGTTGTATCAACACCTGATATATGTCCAGGATCAGCCAACAGTTCGTTATCATTGAACAGCCATATATAACTGAGAGGATTGGCGCCCCCACCAGCTTCACAAGTTATAGCAACATTGCCCCCAATATCAACAGCCTGATCCATTGGCTGTGTTGTAATCAACAAATCAGCTGTATGAAAATAGAATATGCAATATCTGTTAATTCGTAGTTATTAAAAGTTATTGCAATCCAAAACTGTGGTTTATTAATGATCATGTACATAGATATGGGTTATGGTAAAGACAATCACAATATTCACTGAGGATGAAGGAATCTACAGCAAAATTTCATCTTAAAAAGCTACAGCCTTTTTTATATACTATAGTATAATTATGCTGACTTAGAAACTCCATCCCCCATAACTTAGACAAATATAATAGCACTTATCCTATATAATGTAAGCTGTATTGCACAGTGGTTAGAGACGGATTGAAACATGGTTTTTCATGAAGGCTTACAATTAAAATATCTGTATTATTTTTGGCACATTTTCCTATATATAGTAACCTTAACAACTTGGAGTTTTCTTTGTATTGACCAAAATGTGTGACCAAATCCGCAAGAACCCTATAATTATGCTAGCATAGTTTTCAAATTCCATTTTATTACATTTTCTTTATCTACATGTAGGTAACCAAAGGGATGGTCAACTATAATTTCAGCTCTAGAAGCCAATAACTTTCGAAGTTAAAGTTCTACAAAGTAGCAACAACAGAAAAGTCGATTTAAACAGTGACAATATGGAAAATAAACTACAGATGCTTGATTAAATGATTATAACTTATGAATGCAGTCCCAGGGGCGGATCCAGGGGGGGTTCCAAGGGTTCCATGGAACCCCTCTTTTGAAAAGCCTCTCTCACTCGAGATACTCTAATAGAGCAGTCAAATCGAGATACTCTAATAGAGCAGTCACAGTAGTCTTTTCAGGAGCAGTGTAGCAAACTATATCTAGTTATAAATAAGGAAGGAAATATAGTTGGTGAGGTGGCACCTATTGTCAGCAGGTGATGACCTTTTTTTTTGTGGTCTTCAACTTATACAGCTAGGCTAAAGTTGCAATTTCAAAGTGGAACCCCCCTTTTTAAAAGTCTGGATCCGCCCCTAAGTCCTCTACCAAGATGTAATTTAGACCATCGGGTTCTCCATGAATATGCAAGTCCATTGCTGGGTAAGTTTTGTCTTCCAGGCCATTCCTACAACCAGGGTGAAGGCAAAAACATAAGAAAAAAAATAGTGAACCACTCATCCAACACAAGACAGACTAACACTCATAACTTCCATCTCCTTGGTAGTACTGACGTGAAACAAAGAATTTGGAATTCCTCTTGCTTTGGGGATATCACGATGCTACCAAGGTTGTTAGTATTTTCACTTTTTTTCATTGTGAAACAAGCGCTCAAAATTTACTGATTTTTTATGATTTTACAAATACTCAACCCATTGTGTTTATTGCATTCTACTGTAAAATTAGGCATGCGCGAGCATATGGGATTCTTGCACATCCGGTCACATACATTTTTTGAGGATGAATGCATAATGATGGGTCAAATTCTATTGAGCTTAAACAAATAAATTGCTGAATATCCTCAATACAGTTTTGGCCTGATTGCTTAAAATGGTATGTGGCATTAATCTTGCCCATGTTATGTAACTCTGACAATATAACATCTGCTTCTGTGCTCTGTACATTTTGTTTGCTTTCAAATCACTTCACCGATTTTCATAAGTAAAAACACTTTAAGCTAACTTTACCTGGTGTTTCGATTGGTGTCGGTGAGCTTATAGGAGGTAGTTCTGATGAAGATGTAGGATCTGTGGAGTGATACAGCATATATATAGTCGTATCATACACGCATAAAATTATAAACAATTATAGAAATGTTTACAAGTATATAATGCTGCATATTACAGCAACGATCACAATTTGAATTTGCAAGGAACACGAGTTATGCACTACTGTATTACATAAAAATTGAGCAGATTTTATTGTACATATTATTGTAATGGGATATTGTAAGTTTCACTTACTGTACACACAGAAAGACAACACATGAACTTACCAATTATAGTAGTAATCACTGAAGTTGGTTCAATTGAACTACTTGTAGGAACTATACTAGTAGCTGTAATTGCTGTGAATAAGCAATAAAATAATTAAGTCTTTGTTGTAAATTGCATAGCATTTCAGTTAATTAATCACATACAAAAATATTAAACGATGAGATTATACTAAGCACTGAGGTAGTTTAATGGTATGATGACATTTTTAAAAATAAATCATAATTCTTGCCTTGTACAAAGGCATACATCAGAATTCTAAAGTAAACGTTTTGCTCCTAAATGACATTTCTATTGAGATAAACACCGTAGAATGGTGGCTGGCTTATTAAAGCATTTTGATTATTTAAATTCTCATAGTTGTTCATAAAGTTTCACATCTTTCAAAGTGAGAAATTATCATCCTTTACCTGGTGACGATGATGACGTAGACTCCACTGGTGGAGCTAAAGAAGGAGATAATATAAGCATGTATGATCTTTCAGTTATCAGCAAAATATCATACAGTACTACATATACTAGGGATAATGAAGGTTTAGACTTTTCTGGACAAAAATATCACTCTAAACCCAGCCTCACAATACCTTCATGGCACCTTGGTAGCATTTTTTAAGTGTAACCAAGCCCAAAAGTGCCTTCAGTATGACCTGAAATGCCTTCAAAAAGTTGCTATGAAATAAAAATATTCAGTGGAATTTTTTACTGACTGACTGACTGATGCTGTCAGACAAGTGCAACTCGATTAGGGCTAAGGCTACAGGCTTGATTTTCCCACTGTTCAATGTTGCTTCATCCTGAGACGTGCCTTTTGGCAAACCACAATGTATACATCATGGACTTAACTTTGTCCTCCTTTGTGTTCCATTTCTTTTTGCTGACAGCCAAAGGTGTCAATTCGTGGTAGCTAGCGCAATGGCTTCCTCATCTTTGTAAACTGGAATCGTCTGTATTTTCCATGGTGGCTTCTACTGTTCTACGCTGCTGAACATAGCTGATTGCAAAACCTAATGACCACTTTCCGAGTCAGTAATCGATAGTTGGGGCACAAGAATTGTCCAAATTTTTTTTGTGGTGACTGGATTGATTGCAGAGATGCTTCCCCTATTGTTCTTTATTTGTAGTGCTATGTAATGGACTGAATATAGCTAAAAGTGAAGCGTAATCGCCACTTCACTGCCACTTCACTTTCGAGTCAGTAATTGATAGCTGCGGCATGTTCAGATAAAAACATTATCTATGACGCTCAAATTTGTGATAAATTGTAACCAACATACAGTCAGAAGACTCCAGTGAACACACGTCATAGAGTATTATACACTGGTTTACATGTTAAAAAATAACTTAATTAGTGACTATGTAACATATACTGTAGCACAATGGAGTACAATAGACAGCAAGAGAATTGTCAGTTACAATTCTTTTTGCTCGCGATATCATTTGCTTGTGGTATCATGTAAAAATGTTAATCAGATACTTCACAAAAATTTGAAATAATCTGGCTGGTTGATTTTCATGTGAGTCCCAATCAGAATTTTTGTATGTATGACAACTGATACTGTGTATTCAGCTAATTATTTTTTATGGCAATTACACAGACTTTTAATTTAGTTACATACACAACTACATGATAGCCATTAAGCTAGACGGTATATATCAGTTTCTAAATTCTAAATTTCAGTATTTATGCCATTTTGAAAAAAATGCATAAAACACAACAATATATAAATCATTAAAAGTGTGTTAGGGATATGATTTATGAGACTCAAAATAAAATGATGAAGTTATCAATCAACTGTTATACCTAATATGGCATTACCGTATTTTTAAAAATCATCTACTGTAAAAACAGTAAAGCTAAAATACAATAATCTACAATAGATTACACAAATCTTTTATGTACTTGTGTATCTTATTCCTGCAATAACTGCATTACTATTGTATACACAATTAGACAATATATTAGCTAACTTGTTGATGTTGTAGGAACTGAAGTTGGTTCAACTGGAGTGCTACTACTTGTGGGGAGTGCACTGGTAGAAATAAATTCTGTGAAGAAGTAATTATACTTAAATTGATTTGTTAATCATTGCACAAGAAACAAAATGGTAATGTAAATGCGTATGTCTTGGTCCCAAGAGGGACAGATATTCGAGGGAACACGGTAATAATACTACGATATGCAGTAATAATGTGTAGTGTGATCTTTTTTTGCACAAGCATTGTATATATTTTTGTTAAAACACCTGAATATTGCTAGTATAATGCTTAATGCTTTTCACCTACCATGTTCAAAATTATGCGAACACAATTGGCATATGCAACATTCTCAAGACAAATTTACTGTGTATAGCAATTTTAGATTAGGAATAATTACTTGAATTGCATGTACTGCATACACAAGAGGTGTTATACATGCACACTCACCATCATTATCCACAATGGTCACTGTTACTTGACTAGGATCTACTACAACAACTCCATCAGGTAGTGAGGACTGATCAATGTTGATAATGAAATTCTCATTAGGTTCTACCATGCTATCATCAGTGATGTCAACTGTGAATGTTGCAATCATTGTACCAGGAGCAAACGTGACGCTTGCACGAGTGAACACGAAATCTCCAATTAACCCTAAACATTGTTAAAACCAAAATATTAAGTAGTGACTTTCAAACAATTTATCTGTATTTGCAAGATACAGTATTGCAGCTAATTCAGATAGTGTACACTTTTATAAATATGATAAGACACTTTCACTTTGAAAATATTATTTTGACAAATTAGTGGTTTGTAGAGACCAAATGTATTTACGGACTTGACTCATAAACTATGCTTTTGCCAACTGGGCTTCAAAATAACAATAGTTGATAACTAGCACTTGTGATTATATCTAATACTGCTGGCTATACTCTTTTATAAAGGTTGCTTGTGAACACAATAATAAGACAAGGTGTGCTGACAGTTGATGTAAATCTTTGTATGGTGACAACTGGATATTCCAAACAATTATAGCCACAAGAAATGGTGAATACACCTTTATATACTGTAAGTACTTATAGACTTGTTATTAAATACTAAGTGTATGGGTGTGGTGGTGGGGGAATGGTAGTTAAATCATGGTAGTAGACATGATGCAAGCAACAGTAATGATAATGCATGAGTTGGCAGAACTATTAGTTGAATGAATCTGAACAACATGGGAGTCACTGGACATTGCAGCAGCCATGTTAACACACTACCTTCCCCATCACATCCTCTGTCATCAGCTATGCATTTGACTATCGAAGCAGAAGATTTAGTGTTGTACCATATTTGTCCTCCTGTTGAAAGTGTCTTTTTTTTGTAAAACACCTCTCTCTTGTCAGAGTGTCTGCTTTTAGCCTTGCATGTGGTATTATCAATTATTGCATGTCTCTCTCTCTCTGAGAGTGCTGTTACATGATTCACTGACCGTACAAACAAACACCCATAACCTATGAAGATTTCCACAAACTTCTCTTCAATAGGCAAATAAGATTACCCACATTTTACTGTTAGCCCAAAGAACAAAAGCATTAACCCTTAAACCTGAAAACGAATTGAAAACGCACAATACTTTTGCCAATTTACATAGGTGGTTATAAACAGGCGCATCTCATGAAGCATTCATCCGATCGCTTAGAAAAACTGATAATTGGCAAAAAACAAGCTATCTATCTGTGTATAAATTTTCAACATTCAACAAGGAACTCAACCACTATGACGTGCTGAATCATTTTGTGTCCTTTCACCTTCGTATCGTCATTGTGCTCATCCGACATTGACTTAATCATGTGATATCTACGCTTATCCAACTGAATTGCCATCACCAGAAAGCAAAGTACAGCCTTTGTACATATTTATGTGAAGAAGGAAGATGGAGGGATATAGTTCTTTTGCTCTTTCAAAATGAAGTGGGAATCTCTGGGTTGGATGGATGCAATGGAGTATGGGACCATTTAAACCAACATTTAACAGTGAGTAAGGTAGTGTTTGCCGCTTTAGAAGACTTCAACAGTATTCGTGTTAAAGAATTTAGTTTTACAAGGCAAGCATGCAATCCAGTTTACTGGATTACGCATTTTCAGTGCTTATGTTTTATAAAAGAGCTGCAGGTTTAAGGGTTAAAGTGATTTATGGAATTTTTTGATAATACACATATATGAATTTTAACCATTATAAACAATGATTTTTACTGCAAAATTAAGCTTGCACAACCGTGTTCAGTTTCTGAAGATTTGGTTACATTTGTAATACCTTCATTACTTAAATGGAGACTCATATCTCCAATTTTGTTTGCACTAGTAAACCTTTATCACTTACCACCCATAGCTGTTCCATTTCTACTGAACACTTCTACAGTGATATGTTCACTGGATGATCTACCCAATACTATTTCAACTGTAAACTCTCCAACATTTTCACCAACAGTGTAAGTTCTCTGAGCAAAGCTTACAGTGATGTTGTCTATAACAAAAGAAAGATATCATTATGCATGTACATTGTTTTTCTTAACCATCAAATCAGTAGAAATTAAACATTTTCTTGTAAGGTCGTGCAAAGCTAATTTTATGTTTCTGGTCCTACCAATTTGCCAAAATTTACCAGGTAATCAGGCTTGTTGTTTTGGCAACTTTTTTTAATATGGTACACTCATATGACATACGGTACCGCCCAAGTGCAACGTCGCACTCACTTGCACACACAAATTTGCTTGAGATCTTTAAAAAATCACTAATTAAGAGGCGTAGCACTTGTTTCGCTTGTGAGACAATGTGGTAGCTGTTTCGTTCACAAGAATCATGAGCAAAACAGTTGCCACGCCCCTTAATTAGCGATTCTTTTAAAAATCTCGAGCAAAGTTGTGTGTGCAAGCGAGTGCGATGTTGCGCTTGGGCAGTACCGTAGCAGTACATCAAATTATAGGGGAAAAAAAACAAAGTATCAGTGCATCTTTATAAGAAAAGAGTATTTACAAGACATGAAAACCTTTCGACAGATATAAAAAAATTATAATTATGGTGATTGTGGAATTCATTCAACAAAAAATAACCAGGAAGAGAACCAGAAACATATAATTAACTTTTTGTGACCTAATATTTGAATATATCTATGAAAATTGGAATACACTGTGTTTGATGAAACTATGGAAAAAAGTATGTATTTTGCTGTTGGGCTAACAACTATAAACTTTGGCACCAAGGGAACATAACTGATGAATAGTTAATCAAGATAATGTTATATCCCACTGGGGACTCAGTTATTCCCTTCAAAAATACTACAATTTCAATATAACTATCACACAATTTGGAAATCATGATACAATTGAAATGATCACAGCAAATAACATACTAGTAAACGTACATACCTGGTGTTGGTGATGGTGTCATTGATACTGACACTGATGAAGATGTGGAAACTGTTGAGAGATATGTAATTAGAATAACATGCAGTCTGAACTAAGCTAGAGAAAGTTACTAACAGGTTTACGCACTTTATTTATAGATTGTATTATTAGATCTGTGATGAGTTAATGACTTTCAGTTATGTTATTCAATTTAGCCATTCTTTTGCTATTAAAGGTTTATAATACGTAATCTAAGTATTACTAAATGTGACCATCTCAGTGAAAACCCGTCTAGTTTGCACAAACATGCGTATTGAGAAAAAGGAAATAAAAATAACAAAAATTGTGAAATTACACGTGTTACAAAGAAAATTTTACGCAAGTTTCAATTGAGCCATTACTCAAGAAAGGTAGTGTTAAATCAATTAAACCTATGTACCATCTTATTTGCCTACTCATGGGGAGTTCGAAAAGCTTTGTTCCATTTCTGTAGATCCAATGGTATGCATGTCTCGTGCATTTGTTTATGAAGCGGTAGACGTAAACATAATTATGGCCGTTTCTTCAATAAAACCGCCTTAATACGCCTACGTGCAAGTGACTGCAGAGCTAAAACTATACCTTGGCTGAACTACCAATCCATGGTGAACACTGTAAGCCAAATCCCAACTTTGTAAACTAATCCAAACGGAAGTTAGGGTTGCTAATGTAAGTGCCTGTAGTTTATTTTTCGTATAGTCACTGCACAAATCAATTCCTTGCTTTTCCTACTTTCTAGCGCTGTAATTCCAAAACTACTCACCATAATCGACTGAAACTTCATTCCTTGGACTATGCAGATAATGCTACAAAAATAAAAAGAAATTCGAAAGTTGTGCGAACTAGACGGGTTTTTACTGAGATGGTCACACATTTACAATACCATGAATACCTTCTCTTTCAGTAATGCAAAAATTTTGAGGGAATTATAAAACAGATTAATTTGCAAAATATAGCAATATTAAAAGTATTTTAAAAAGTTTTATTCTTTCACACATAATCTTAAGACGTATTGATGACAGACTGTCTAGTCAGTGTATTTCTATACTCTCTTAACCCTTCAAACCCACATGTAACTTTAAGGAATACGTGGTTATTCACACAAAATCATTTTAAATGGGCCTGTCTAGCCAGACTAGCCTAACTCTATTAGCCTAAAGCCATAATTATACCAACAGAGAGTTTATTCATTGGGCTACTTAAGGAAGTCTAAATTGCCACTGCAACAACAGAGGCTTACTTGTTATGGAGCTATGAAAAAAGGAAATTTAATTTTTCGTTATTTAATTAATTAAATCACGTGAGCTATATATGGCATCACTCGCCATTGAATGGGAATCGTTTCATCTTTATTTCACACATATCTGATAAAGTAGGAAGGAGATATTAACTATTTTCTATTGGTATGTAAGGGCTTTGCGTGCTTATTTTGTGTAACGATAGCTTCGGGTGAGTTGTGGCCCCATGTTTTTGTGCCAGGGTAAACCCCTAGACACCATTTTAATCCTTTTTGATTACAAATAAAATGGTGTTGATTACATAGAAATAGAAAGAACGGTTCATACAATACAATGCTTTGTTTACAGCCATGCATACACACTGATTTATCAGCATATGTGGGTTTAAGGAGGTGGTGTGGCAACCTTGAATGGCAATTTCTGGCATTGTGAAGGACCTGGCTCGACAAGAATCAGTGGTGTACAGGTAGATGTCCTGATGCAGTTGGACAAACATTTTCTGCATTGGTTTTGCAGCATATCAGCCACTAAGAAGCCAGCACCTTAAGTTTGGATTTCAATTGTGGTCTGCCTCCATTTGAAGGCTATCATAATTATCAGTTTCTAAATATCACTGCTGGTTTGAATACTGGGCTGAGAAGCTTAATGAGACTTTTATCAACTACATCTTTATATCACGACCACATGTTAATGTAAGTTTGTACATATACAAATCTGTATTTATTAAAAGTGACACCATGTACATGTTCATATAAATTCACGATGATGTAATATGTACCTGATGTTGACGATGGTACTGGCTCTGAAAATGATGACGATGGTATTGGCACCATTGATGATGATGGTACTGGATCTGATGATGACAATGATGATGGTATTGGCACCAATGATGATGATGGTACTGGCTCTGATGATGATGATGGTATTGGCACTATTGATGATGATGGTACTGGCTCTGACGATGATGATGATGGTATTGGCACCATTGTTGATGATGGTACTGGCTCTGATGATGATGGTATTGGCACCACTGATGATGATGGCACTGGCTCTGACGATGATGATGGTATTGGCACCACTGATGATGATGGCACTGGCTCTGACGATGATGATGGTATTGGCACCATTGTTGATGATGGTACTGGATCTGATGATGATGATGGTATTGGCACCAATGATGATGATGGTACTGGCTCTGATGATGATGATGGTATTGGCACTATTGATGATGATGGTACTGGCTCTGACGATGATGATGATGGTATTGGCACCATTGTTGATGATGGTACTGGCTCTGATGATGATGGTATTGGCACCACTGATGATGATGGCACTGGCTCTGACGATGATGATGGTATTGGCACCACTGATGATGATGGCACTGGCTCTGACGATGATGATGGTATTGGCACCATTGTTGATGATGGTACTGGATCTGATGATGATGATGGTATTGGCACCAATGATGATGATGGTATTGGCATCATTGATGATGACGGTATTGGCATCATTGATGATGATGGTACTGGCTCAGATGATGATGGAACTATGGTAGAAGATACCTCCACTTGTGCTGATGATACAACTACATCAGGATATTATATTGTTTATCTAAAATACATTATATTACATACAATACAAAACTATAAGTAGAAAACACACTGCTGCATCACTCACAAATAAATTATCTACCAAATACACAAAAGATGGCAATTAACTGTGGGAAACCAAGACTATAGGGCATACACTGTGCTTATACTTATGTCGGATAAGCAAATTACAACTGCACATGGCATTTAACTGATATTTGTAGTACTGGTCAAAAATAAATTCTTACCAATGGAGGGAGTAACAACAACTGATGTAGATCTTATAGAATCTGTAGTAGTGACACAAACCCCTGTAAATACAACACCACATAGTAAATATTACAAGGAGAAAAGCGGAATACAAATTTATTTATCACAAGACAAACAGCATACTTGTTTACATACATATTATACATATATATGTATATAAAAAGAACTCTGCGTGGGAGGATCAAAGCAAAAAAATGTTCTTTATTTGCCATACAAGCACAAGTGTTCTATATTGGGCAGTTATAGAACACTTTATAGACCCACAGTTCTATATCAGGTAGTTATAGAACTGCCAGGCCTATTTGCAGGCTAATAACCTGTTTTGAATAAGTGATCACTCACTCTTGGCCAGTACAACCTATCAATAAAGCCAGTCTAGGCTGATAGCTTATACTGCACTGGCTGACCAGTCAGCCCAACCAGTAAGACAAGAACCACTGGATTTAATTTATACACACTTGAAGATTTCGATGATGGTTGCTTGTAGTCAGCAGCAGTGAACGTTCTTACTATGTTTTGTTCACATAAACGGATGAGTCCTAGGAATATCATGGAAAAATATGCTTAATAAAGTACCACAATCGAAAACTTTTATTTGTTGAGAAGACAGACTAGATTCACAAAACGACTAATGCAGGAGCAGCACAGTGCAACACAGGCAAAACACAGGCTCAATGCCTATTCTACCAATGATAACACTACTCTGTGAGTTTCATATGTGTCTTGTGTGTATCTCAAGTTGACAGTTCCCTATACCAGATAAAGCATTGCCTTTGCTCATGCTGTACAGGAAATATAGCACTCAAAAAGTGGTCTCAAGACAAAAAATAGCACTCAGCTTCTCCTCGTGCTTTATTTGTCTCTCGCCCACTCTTTTCGTGCTATTTTTCCCAAACAGAACTCGTGGCTGTGCTTTATCTAGTACACACACCGATTAATACTCACGTGATTAGAATGCACGACTTGGATTTTGCCATGAAAACCACTCAGATGGAGAGCGTTTTGTTATCCTCGCCATCCTACAAGTTGAAAAATGTTGGGCTAAGGTGAGAACTGGCACTATAGCTTATTCATTTGATCATTTCCACACGTTTTCGAATAAGGAACACGCCCCCATCACGAAGCTACCACTCTGCACGGAGTAACCACTCTACAAGCAAGCTTACCTGTCTAGGCCTTTAGTGAACTGTGTAGTTTTCCCATAAACAATTCAATAGCACTGATTAAAGCATTACTCATGTAACGGAAATTCTCCGTGATATCTCTAGGATATGTCCATTTATCATAACCGAACGTAACCAGAACGTACTAGCTGCTGACCCATTATCAAAAATTTTAGGTGTACATATAAAAGACATCCAGCGGCTGCACTCGTATTGGCTTCGGTGATTGACTGCCCTGTACAGACTATCAGCCTAATAAGTGTCACATATTAGCTGTAACACGGGGCATTTGGGCTTTGCCTAATATGTATGCCCTCTGTCCTCAGGCCTCATGCCCGTGTTACAACTATTACACACATATATATATATATTAATGTTGGTCGCTTGTTTAACCCTAAAATACTTGTTTAGTATTAGCCGCTTCCAGTTACTGATAAAGCATACTACAGCTGCCTTTATCTACCGCCGTCTATTGATGGTGGTTGATTTGGTAGGTTGTGCAGGGTTCCCAGGATTCTTCTATTTGATTTTTTAACAGGACCACTTGATGTATAGCCACAATAGTGGCTCTCTTGATTGCATGAGGCTTGGAGGTGAAATACCTGAGGATTTACTAACTTTAAAGCAACAGGAATTTTCAAAGCATACCTATAGGTCCTAAAGAAACCCTGCACTATCACATCCCAAGTTAATCCTGGGATGGAAAAGCCGATAAGGAACTCCTATATCTCACACTGGAGACACACTCAAAAGTGTAGGTGCATTTCCTCCCCTGAGATGTGCACATTTACAGTAAAAAGCCTACACACTTAAAATTTTTTTTTTAAGTTTATGTCTTCTTAACCTAGGGGGTAGGGCTCGGGTGGGGAGAAAGACACTATCACCAACCACATGGCTCTTCATTGGATCTTTCACACATGCGTCAACACAAGACTCTATCTGATGCCCGTTCCTATAATGCTGTAGCTACTCCTTGATGGTATTACCCTCCCCCACCTTTGCGCAATTGGTTTCCAACATTAACCTTGTTTACCAAGTTAAACTCCATTATCAAGACACACGGTAGTGTGTCGTGCGGCCCAAGAAGCCGGCGCGCAACCCTGTGAGTATATTGACAGGAAGAAAGAAAACGCAATTTTCGCACCTCCGTAGCTCTGTGCTGCCTTGATGAAACAAGACAAATTTTGCTGTGTACATTCCCTCCAACTTCAGTACTCCACATTCCAACTTTGAGCGAAATCGCTTCAGGCATTCCTGAGATATGCGACTTCAAAAATTGGCTTAGTTTCTTCGTTTTTTTTCTTCTTATTTTTCTTCCTCTTTTCGCACACTTACAAAAACTGCTATAAAACGCGAACGCGTTATCCGATTGCCTTGAAATGTGGCACACAGAAGGGGGGTATAAAGGCACATCTCTGTACCAACTTTGGCTGGAATACCATAAACAGGCAAAGAGTTATGAGCGATTATGCACGAAAAATAACACCAATATGTTGTCACGCCTACAGGGTAAACCGCGTATGGGAAGAAGCTGAAAATCGGTGGGTGAATAGGTTAACTATTGAACCTCAAACCTTTTGTGGTTTGAAAGAAATCGAGCTAAAAACCAAGAAGATACAGCGAAAACATCAACAGTGTGTAACAATTATGCAATCAAGATTAGCTAATTTTTATTATTATTATTATTATTATTTTGCTTGCCACGCCTACCAGATAAACCACTTGGGGTAATGCTTTGAAAATCGCTGTACAGATGGAGTTATCATCTTAGAAAGGCTCTTCAATGGTGTAGAAAAATCAGACTTAAAGCCACGGAGTTATAACACGAAATCCAACTTGGTGTAGCAAGTGCGAGATCGAGATACTCTAATAGAGCAGTCATCCTAATAGAGCAGTCACCCTGAACAGAATTCAAGAGATCAGTTAGAAATAAGTAACCTGTATAGAGATCAGCTACAAACAAATCACCCTGTAGAGAGTTCAGCTACAAACAATTCACCCTGTTCAGACATCAGTTAGAAGAAGTTTTCTTGTAGAGAGTTCAGTTACAAACAAATCACCCTGTTGAAAGATCAGCTAGAAGATGTCACCTTATAGATAGTTCAGTTACAAAGAAACCACCATGTAGAGAATTCAGCTACAAACTAATGACCCTGTAGATACATCAGCTAGAAGAAGTTACCTTGTAGAGAGTTCAGCTACAAAGAAACCATTCTGTAAAGAGCTCAGCTGCAAACAAATCACCTATACAGAATTCAGCTACAAACAAATCACCCTGTAGAGAGATTAGCTAGAAGAAGTTACCTTATAGGGAGTTCAGCTATGAACAGATCACCCTGTAGAGAGTTCAGCTACAAACAAATCACCCTGTAGAGAGTTCAGCTACAAACAAATCACCCTGTAGAGAGTTCAGTTACAAAGAAACCACCATGTAGAGAGTTCAGCTACAAAAAAAATCAATCACTCTGTTGAGAGTTCAACTAGAAGAAGTCACCTTGTAGAGAGTTAAGCTGCAAATAAATCACCCTGTAGAGAATTCAGCTACAAACAAATCACCCTGTAGAAAGATCAGCTAGAAGAAGTTACCTTGTAGAGAGTTCAGCTACAAAGAAACAACCATGTAGAGAGTTCAACTGCAAACAAATCACCTGTAGAGAGTTCAGCTAGAAACAAGTCACCCTGTAGAGAGATCAGCTAAAAACAAGTCACCCTGTAGAGAGTTCAGCTAGAAGAAGTCACATTGTAGAGAGTTCAGCTACAAAGAAACTACCACGTAGAGAGTTCAGCTGCAAACAAATCATCCTGTAGAGAGTTCAGCTAGAAGAAGTCATCTTTTAGAGAGTTCAGCTACAAAGCAACCACCATGTAAAGAGTTCAGCTGCAAAAAACTCAATCACCTTGTAGAAAGATCGGCTAGAAGAAGTTACCTTGTAGAGAGTTCAGCTACAAAGAAACCACCATGTAGAGAGTTCAGCTGCAAACAAATCACCTATAGATAGTTCAGCTAGAAACAAGTCACCCTGTAGAGAGTTCAGCTAGAAGAAGTCACATTGTAGAGAGTTCAGCTACAATGAAACTCCCATGTAGAGAGTTCAGCTGCAAACAAATCACCCTGTAGAGAACTCAGCTACAAACAAATATGCAGTGTAAAAAGATCAGCTAGAAGAAGTTACCTTGTAGAGAGTTCAGCTACAATGAAACCACCATGTAGAGAGTTCAGCTACAAACAAATCACCTGTAGAGAGTTCAGCTAGAAACAAGTCACCTTGTAGAGAGTTCAGCTAGAAGAAGTCACGTTGTAGAGAGTTCAGCTACAAAGAAACCACCATTTAGAGAGTTCAGCTGCAAACAAATCACCCAGTAGAAAGTTCAGCTATGAACAGATCACCCTGTTGAGAGTTCAGTTAGAAACAAGGAATCCTGTAGAGAGATCACATAGAAGTATCACCTTGTAGAGAGTTCAGCTACAAACAAATCACCTGTAGAGAGTTCAGCTACAAACAAATCACGCTGTAGAGAGATCAGCTAGAAGAAGTCACCTTGTAGAGAGTTCAGCTATAAAGAAACCACCATGTAGAGAATTCAGCTGCAAATAAACACCCTGTAGAGAACTCAGCTACAAATAAATCTCCCTGTAGAAAGATCAGCTAGAAGAAGTTACCTTGTAGGGATTTCAGCTACAAACAAATCACCCTGTAGAGAGTTCAGCTACAAAGAAACCATTCTGTAAAGAGCTCAGCTGCAAACAAATCACTTGTACAGAATTCAGCTACAAACAAATCACCCTGTAGAGAGATCAGCTAGAAGAAATTACCTTGTAGATAGTCCAGCTACAAACAAATCACCCTGTAGAAAGATCAGTTAGAAGAAGTTACCTTGGCGAAAGTTCAGCTACAAAGAAACCATTTTGTAAAGAGCTCAGCTGCAAACAAATCACCTGTACAGAATTCAACTACGAACAAATCACCCTGTAGAGAGATCAGTTATAAGAAGTTACCTTGTAGATAGTTCAGCTACAAACAAATCTCCCTGTAGAGAGATCAGCTAGAAGAAATTACCTTGTAGAGAGTTCAGCTACAAAGAAACCACCATGTAGAGAGTTCAGCTGCAAAGAAATCACCCTGTAGAAAATTCTGCCAGAAACAAATTGCCCTGTAGAAAGATCAGTTAGAAGAAGTTACCTTTTAGAGAGTTCAGCTACAAAGAAACCATTCTGTAAAGAGCTCAGCTGCAAACAAATCACCTATACAGATTTCAGCTACAAACACATCACCCTGTAGAGAGATCAGCTAGAAGAAGTTACCTTGTAGATCGTTCAGCTACAAACAATTCACCCTGTAGAGAGAGCAATTAGAAGAAGTCACCTTGTAGAGTGTTCAGTTACAAAGAAACCACCATGGAGATTTCTGTAATCAATATATGTGACCGGATTTGCGAAAAGGGGTCTTCCACACACATCCAATTCCGTAACCGTTGGAGATCATAACTCAGTGTTCAAGTAACATATTAACCTAAAAATTTCACCACGTATTCAGCTATAGTGGTGCTCACCACTGTCCAAAATTCAAGGCAATAGCTCTTTCCAATCTGAAGTTATCAATTGTCAAAGTTGGCAAATTGGATGTGTGTGGAAGACCCCTTTTCGCAAATCCGGTCACATATGTATTATACAGTATATATAATTTGTACATTTACTGATAAAATATTTAAAGTACATCTACTTAATCTTTTCTTCTTCCTGTAGTAAAGAAAAAAACATAGGTTAAAAAAGTCCCAAAGCTGGCCATAGGCCGGCTTTGGGGTATACAAATACAAAAAGAAATGAAATCTAATCCAAAACAGCCAAGCTGTAAAAAAAGTGTGCGGCCCTCAGAAAGGCTATGGTGAAAAAAGATGTGAAATCCAAGGTGGCGGCCAAGAAATGGCTGTGATGGTAGGTTAATGGTAAAAATTTTAATAATGACAATTTAGGTAAATTTTGTGAAGCGGCACAAAAATTCACCTGAATTGTCGTTATTAAAATTTTTACCATTAACCTACCATCACAGCCATTTCTTGGCCGCCACCTTGGATTTCACATCTTTTTTCACCATAGCCTTTCTGAGGGCCGCACACTTTTTTTACAGCTTGGCTGTTTTGGATTAGATATATATACCAGGAATAATTATGGAAAACAGATTATAATTTTTGGCCGCTTCAGATATCAGCTCTACCAGTTACTTTTCACTTCAGCTGAGCTGTTTTTTGTTTTGCTTTTTACATTGGGTTCCAGATACTTGTAGTTCCTTGGGCGCGCCTTTTTTTACAGCGGTGTTTTTGGGGTGGTTATAATTTTCACTTAAAGTAGAATTTTTTGGGTATCTCTCAAACATTGGAATGATCTGACTGCTCTAATAGAGTATTTGAGAGTATATCAATCTTATAAAAGCTTTTCAGCCAACACTCGCATAATACTGTCAGCTATATATCATTCTTAGTAGCTTAACTTTCTTCTACCTAATCAAAAACAGACACTCCTCAATAGGCCTGCGCCGATTATGCCAGCATAATTTGGGGCATAATAGGAAACCAAAAGCATCAGCATAATGCCAGCATAATAGGCAAATTTTTGTGCATTGGCTATCAGAGAAGCTGAAACTCTGTCTATTTTGCATGATGCAGAATGGGATAGTGTGCAAACATGGTAAAAATCAGATTTACAGCTACGTTGTGAAGAAAAGATTAGTTAAAGATCGATATACTCTAATAGAACAGTCACCTCATAATGAAATATCCTCACAGATGCATTAGGTATTCTAATAGAGCAGTCAAGACACAATTTTATATGAGCATATTAGGAGCATAATGGGACACAACTGGGCATAATTGGAGCATAATAGGGGAAATTTTGGAGCATTGCTCAAAAGCATAATAGGCAATTTCAAAAGCATAATAGGCCCAGGCCTACTCCTCAATTATTCCCATGGACTTCTGATAATTGTAAAACTATGCCTGTAACCATCTTATTACTCTCACAAATTGGTGACCTATTATTCTCAAATTATGTTAGCATAGTTGGCACAGGCCTAGATCACAAGTTCTACTTGCACATTCTTTGACAGTTATTGTAACATGCATTTAAATATTAAAAATGAGTAGGGATCCATGTGAGAAAAGCAGTAAAACAAAGAGACTGATTTCTAACCTTCCAGCTTGGGTATATATGATATGCATGTGTGACTACTTTATAAGAATATCATATGTGGGGCTACATATTAAGGTGTCTGCTTTATTAGAGTATCTCAATCACCACCTGGCTATACTATCAAACTGTGTTCTTTCACGTTTTCTGCCTCCAGTCAAGTTCTGCTTGAAATTCTCCTTATTTCATCCAAATAGCCACTTTACTGGAAGAAGCCACTACCAGTTTTAATAGACCTATCAAGATGATAGTAAGGAAAGAAGCTTTAATTGCTTTTCTGTTCTTTCCTAGCAGGAATACAATTTCTCACAGCACAAAACTGCTTTCCATGATAACATTACTCACAGATATGGGAAGGGCCTCATCAACATGTCTATGGAACTATAAGTTTTCTATTCAACATTCACTTATGTGTTTCCCAAGGGTGGCTGGCTTTGCCTCCATATGTCATAATGATTGACAGTTACTCTACACCTACTGAAGTCTCCCATGAGGTTGAATTAGTGCCTCCTTTACAGCCAGTAAACAGACAAACAGTTCATCTTTGCTTCATCAAACATCGAAAATGGTGCTCAACTAGATATTTTTGTAAATGGCTTTTGGAAAGGTCATTGCAAAAAGACTTATAGGGCAGCTACGGTAGTCTTTGAAAACAGCACTGATTGCAGGAAAAGACCACACTTTCTTCATCTTGTATAGTAATTTTTGTCTTATATACTTAGGCATTTGTGTTTTTGTATGTATATATATTGTATTTATTATTTATATTAAGACTTTGCAGCACAAGTGCTGAAGGTCTGTAGGACACCTGGTCCACAGCTTATTATTGTTAACATTAATATTCTAATCAAAAAATAAGTATTGTCATGTAAAATAGTGGTTTTACCATGTGACTATAGTAGGAACTGGCCAAAATTATCCCTGGCATAATGTTGAACATCATAGGTGCCTGAAAGCAATAGGTATATTGCTAGCATAATACTTGTGCCATACTAGCATGCCAAAATACATATCACAGAAAAAGATCGATATACGCTAATAGAACAGTCAGTAACTCTAATAGAACAGTCAGGCAGCTGACTGTTCTATTAAAGTATATCAATTTTTTCTCTGAAGTGCATTTTGACAAGCAAAGATTACACTTCAGCCACTTATTGTTTACCCATATTGTACTTTGCATGGGAGGATCAAAGTGATGCCGCGTATCGCATTGTCCATACAGTACTAATAAGCAGCATATCTGTGCTGTATGAGTCATACAGTCAGACATGGGGCCAAGTACATGAGTACTTATACTTAAGTGCACTTAAGTACAGATTTGAAAGTACTTGTACTTTATTTAAATACTTTCTTAATTTCCCAAACGTACTTGCACTTATACTCAAGTACTTACGTACTTGTAAGTACTGCAAACATTGTATGTAGTTTGTACACAGTGGGTACATAACAAAATTGCATGAAGGTGCAGTGTACAATTCTTCTAGTGCCTTCCCTAACCTTACTATGTCTCATGTAGCCACGATTAATGATGTCATAGTATTCTGGCAAACAAAAACAATTCTGCTGCTTAAGTTAGTGCATTTTAAGAGTTTAAGAGATTGAATGGTTGACAAAAACCAGAAAGTATCAACCCCACTAGGTACACTTACATACTACAATACACTGAAAACAGTATATATTTTGTTACAGCAAAATGTACTTGTACTTTACTTGAGTACTTCCAGCATGTACTTGTACTTTACTTAAGTACTCTCTTGATTGTTGCTGGAGTACTTGTACTTGGAAAATTCAAAGGTACTTGTACTTTACTTAAGTACTTTCAAATGTACTTGGCCCCATGTCTGCAAACAGTATAGTTTTGCAGCTAATTGGGCAAATACAGTACAGTTATGTGGATTTGTGACCATGTCAGCAAAAACCTGTCTAGTTCGCACAACTTCCAAATTTTTATTTTCTCAGCATTATCTCTATTGTTCAAGGAATGATTCACCAAACTTTCAGTTCATTATGGTGAGTAGTTTTGGAATTATACCGCTAGACAGTAGGAAGAGCAAGGAAATCGATTTGTATAGGACTACACTAAAAATAAATTACAGGCGCTTACATTCACAGCCATACCTTCCGTTTGGATTAGTCTACAAAGTTGGGATTTGGCTTACAATGTTCAATATGGAATGGCAGATCGACCATGGTTTAGTTTTTTCCCAGCAATTACTTGAGCATAAGCGTATGAGGGCGGTTTTATTGAAGAAATGGCAATGATTTTGTTTACAACTACGGCATCATAAATAAATGCACATGACACACACACCATTTGGGATACAGAAATTAAACAAAGAGTTTTGAACTCCCCGTGAGTAGGCGAACAAGATAATGCATAGGTTTAATTGAATTGAGTCTTCCTTCTCTGAGTAATGGCTTGATTAAAACTTATGTAAAATTTCCTTTGTAACACATAAATTCACCAATTTTTTAATTTAATTTTTCTCAAACGCATCCTTGTGCAAACTAGATGGGTTTTCGCTGAGACGGTCACATTTAAGGAATGTTATAAAAAAAAACAACCCCACTTGGATGACACTGTAAATTGCAAAAACCAACCAAACTAATCCTACCAGATTGTTTTACAGCTAGAAATGGATTGTACAAACACTTACTAATCGTCTGTTTACGAAGATATTTTAAACACGACTCTACTAAGACAGCACGATTGATCATGTGCGTGGCATTGTAAATCTCTTAAACTAGCCTATCTAATCCTATTAGTTTGTTCTATGGCTAGAAATATCACAGCGGTTTGAGTACTACAGAAAATCGCTCCGAGCCAGACGACCAGGAAGTACAATAAAACACCGCCTATGCTTGTTTGTATGAAAAATACAGCACTCGGAGAGTGTCTCGAGGCAAACACAGTATTCGGCTTTGCCTCGTGCTGTATTGGCCTCTTGACATACCCCTTGTTCTGTAATTTCCATAAACACACACGGCGGCACTTTAACTATACCATAAAGTGCACATTTATTAGTAAAACATAGGAACTGAGGCATAAATGTGATCAGATTTGACAAAATCAGGCTTTAACACACATCCAGATTAATACAACTTTAAAGGACTATACCTCTATGTAGGAGTAAGCTATCAGTTTCAAATCTGGACGGGTTATTGTATAATGCAATGAAAAAATTGTGTGAAAACCGTAGGTCAATAGCATACTGAGTTGCAAATGATTAAATTAACAGTACATCAAGCCATACAAGTGCTAATTTTACATCCCGTCAAATATGTTCATGACGTGATAACTTGTTACGTTTTATTACATAACACCACAAAATCCTGAGCTTGTAGTGATCTTCTAATGGGATAATTGTAAACAAAGCAATGGTAATGGTATCAATTTGTACTGTTTTACTCGTAAGGTAACTTCCCTGCAGTTTGCATTGTTATTTAATACCAAAAAGAACTGCTAATTATGTAAAACAACATCAAATGCTTGTCACACTTGTATGGCTTAGCGTACTGCCCTTTTAAAGTCAAAGATTTGAATGTGTGTGGAAGCCTGGTTTTGCAAATCCGGTCACAAATGTTGAGCAAAATTTTGGCTAAATTTTAACATTGTTCAAAAGCATCTTAGCGCTTGGTGTTGTTGCATTACCTTCAAGTATTCATGCTGTTTACAATATTCTACTTGGCATAAATAACCTGTCTAGACATGTAATTCCATAGCAAAATGATTGAGTCATTGTAGCAGGCTGTATGGAAGTGAGTTCATTTCTCAACCACAATCGGCCAGCCCTTTTGTATGGCACCGCCAGACAAATTGCGAATGGGATCCCAATCACGAAGTTGCAGATATCTAGCTAGAACGGTTTACCTTTTTAGGAGCGCCAAGACTGAAGCACAAAAATCCAACTCTGAAATAATCCTGCAGCATCTAAATTTGGTCTAAATAACATGCTACTGAAAGAGTTGATACAGAAAATTAACACCTAGATATGGGTTTCATTGGATAAAGAAGAAGACAAGCTGCCTGATTGGAGATAAAAGAAAAGATAAGGCGCAGAGGGCCTACACTCATCAGAGCACCCAAAAGGCACATCCCACTTGTGAGTTTGTTACTGTGGCGTAAAATTATGGCCGTGTGCTGCTTTGTTTAGGCTCTAGCCTTGCAACTGTGGTCAGTAAGGCAGCCAGACAGTGAGACTAAAATTTGAGTTTTGGAGATTTTTTTAAAATTTCTATATCCAGGCACCAGTAAGTATTTTGTTATATTTTACGTATGCTGTATTATGTATTATATGAACTAGTACTATTCCGATTTTTGTCACGTAAGATGTCTCTAGGGTGATTTTCAAAGGCAGAATTTTAGGCGGTATGTAAAAATTTTGGGACAATTCCTACTTACACAATACTACCGTACCGTTTGATAAAAAGCATAATCAGTGGGTCCCTAGCCTCTCGCCTTTTTGACTGTGACCAGGCAGACAGACAGAACAAATATATCTGGCTTGGACAATAAAAATGATTATTTTGTCATGGTTTTTGTATTTCTAATTCAAGATTAGACAATAGGCACAATAAACTCATCTGTAAACATGCGTTTGATTACACAAAAATTTCTACAATAATCATTTTTTGACTCATATACTACAAAGTTTCTGCATGATTATAGTATGTACTATCAAGTACATGACCTACACATATTTACCTGTCTTATGAAGTGTGACATTTGCAGTGGTTGTGATTGTACCATCAATTCCAATCTTAACAGCGGCCAGTTGAAATTGACACCATGTAGGATTCTCACAAGAACTCAGGTCTTCATTAAGTGTAACATTTAATAAAGTTTGTTCAGTTGGTCTAACAATCTGATCTAATCTTACCCCATTAATTTGGAATAAACTAGAACAATCATCTCCTGAATCTGGAAAATTAAAGAGTAGTGTATCAAACTCTGTAGGATTTCTCAGGAAGAAAAGTGCTTCAAAAACAAGTGTTCCAATGGGAGAGTTCACATCAATGTCAAATTCATAATGTGTAGCATTAAATGAACAGGAAATGTTTGCTGGAACTAAAAAAAAATAAAAATTATGTCATTACATCAACACGTAATATTTAAGTGAAGTACTACCAGTATATTATAGAAAAAGGTATAGCATACTCCTATAAATAGCTTAACATTTACCAAATTTCATTGTATAAAAGCTGAATTCAAATAAACACCTGGTCCTGAAGGCCAGGGGCTCTAGCTTAATACAAGGGGTAGTACTAGATTACAAGATTATAAATCCCTAAACTTACCGTCCTTGGAACATAAGAGAGGTGATATGATTTTTACTTACCAACTTTTACACAATCAGTTTGACATGGACACATCCACCCTTCTCCATCTAGCAACTTTTAACAGCACAAGGGGCCACAACTTTATAAATATACAAACCATTTTCAAGTATACTCAGTCGAAGAAATTGTTTTTCAGTAAGAGGGATCAATAATTGGAACAATTTACCCTATCAAGTAGTATATTCTGATTCACTAAATACCTTTAAGAACAGACTAGATAATTACTGGCATGATGATTGTTTGTAAATTTACACTATGTACACACTCATGCAGGAAACACAGGTATTGCCTTTACATCCTTAACAAATAATAACAATAAATAAGCTGGGCTTTATACGAGGAAATACAACAACCCTTAAAGCCATATAAAACTGTATAAATACATGAACTGCATCTGCATAAGCCACTAAAGTGGCTATTGATATTTGTCAATCTATAACCCATATACAGAAGGTTGTAAGGACTGGAAATATTATACTTTCTGTATGTTGATATCACAAAGAGTAAAATAACTGAATTTCATAAAACTAATCCAAATGGCAGAATAGAAATTTTGAGATAAACAGTATAAAAGCCATGCAAAAGGAAGTGAGCATGCGTATACACAAGAGATGAATCATTTATTAGTTTTCAAACCACTTCCAGTACTTGTGGCTGCAAATAGAATTTCCCACCAAATAGAAGAAAATCTCAGCTGGATGAGCTAAGTAGTATTATGAGTGCTGAGGCGGAGGCAGAGTGGTGGGCAAGATACTAGACTTCAAAATGGAGGCGTACCACGATTGAAGTCCAAACATGACATTACAGGGCTGTGCTGGCTCCTTAGTGGCTGATGCGCAGAAAAAACCACACAGAAAGTGTATGTCTCACTATATGAGTCCATCCACCTGTGCACCTTTGATTCTCATAAAGCCAGGTCCTTCAGAAGGTCAGAAACTGCCATTCAAGCTCATCACACCACCGAGTTAAAACCAGCCTCAAGTATACTGAGTAATGCTGAGTAACAAAACTAATAGACTGGTAGTGTAGCTATCCACCAGTGGTGCTAGATTGATTTTTCTTGATGTGCAATTTTGGATTCATTTGTAAAATCCAGTCACATAATGCAAGCTATGATACTTAAATACACAGGGTTGTAGAAGAAGATATCTTTGAGATTACTAAACTCTGTAAAATGTAAATTTTAGTTGTACGGAAAGTTTACATGTTGATCTAAAAGTTGATAAGGTCAACAATGCCACTGTTCAAACAGTGTTACTTTCAGTGAAATCACTCAAGATCAGTTGCATTGTCATCTTTACAAGTGGAGTCTAATGGCAATTCTTGTCAATCAAGTACAGGTTTTCAACTGAATTCAGGTGTATAAGACCGTGAAACAAGTGGACAAACAGTACTGACTTTTATAATTTGTGATCAGATTTGTGAAAAGGAGTCTTCCACACACATCCAATTTACAAACTTTGATGATTTATAACTTAAAATTGGAAAAAGCTATTGCCTTGAAATTTGGTCTGTAGTAGGCACCAACATAACTTAATTGATGGAGAAAATTTTAAGTTAATATGTTTCTTGAACAGTACGTTATGGTCTCCTATGTTTATAGAATTGGATGTGTGTGGAAGACCCCTTTCGCAAATCCAGTCACAGTAAGTATAATTATACAGTTTTGTTACTAAAACAGTTGTTACTTAAACACCATGGACTTTCCATACATATCATATCCTGCTACTATAGTGGCTTATGCACCTTTAAGGGTTAAGAGCACAAAATTCAAAAGTGTTATCAAGGGTGAGAAATTGCTTGTAAAAATATCATTCAGAATGCTAAATAAAGCTTCTATTATGAAAACCTTTTGAAACCCTTCTATTAATGTCAACTCAAATAATTAATCACCCTTTATGCATGTTGTACAAGATATAACAAAATCAAACTATATTACAAAAAAATGAAAGCACTTACGTTGTTCACAAGTCCTAGTAACAGATCCATCACTATCAGACACTACTCCATAATAACCTGGTGGACATGTTTCCACACATTCTCCTCTTTGAGCATCAAGAAATGTTGGGTAGTCCAAACATACAACTATAGTAGTTCACAAGCACATTTTAATAAATGCCCAAATAAGACTTTATGCTTATTCTGACTTTTATTCTATTTCAAACATTATGTATAGTATGCCAACGAAATCATAGGCATTGTATTGTCAGAGTAACAGACACTATAGTATATTCGCATTCACCTGAGCCCTCATTTCTTGTTAATACACTCTTGCTACATGGGCCAGCTGCCCAGATATTTAGTAGTACTTTGACTATAGTTGATTTGGGGACACTTCTTAAAAGTATTTGTTCAGTTAATCCTTAATAATCCATTGATGGCCAAATTCTCCAGGACCACTGGCCGAACTGCCGAATCACATCATACTAACCGTCCAGTATACAGAACTACTGAGTAACCATATATCTAAATACTCGTTATAAACTAAGGAGGTCGACTGTATTGTTTTTGTATGCATAACAGTAAACACGACAAAGTTATTTAACAACAAAGTCACTTTGGTAAAAATCAGCCCACACAAAAACGGAATCCAACTAGCTATTTACTAAAGTGTATTACACTCTAAAGAACTATTCTATGCAGTTTACGTACAGTGTGATCCATTCCACAGCTGTGATTTGTCCCATTTCTGCTCTTGTGCATGCATATCTGCACTCATGTCCACCATGCCACGTCTGGGATAAAGGCCGACTGTCAACTTTACCTGTCTCCATCAATGTATAACACTTTCTTTAAGCAATAAAACGAATTCAAGGAATGTGCAAAAATGACCAGTTTACGCTCAGCCAGTCACATTTCTTTGTTGGTATGGGTTTGTCAAGGAGTACAGGTAAAGTTCTATAATATCTAGATGGATTTGGTAAACAGGTTAAGCTAAATCTCGTCTTTGTAGCTTGTTTCTGCCATGATCTGTGATCAAATAAACAAGCACCCGTAACTTACTTACCATATTGTTGCTGTATGTATCAAATTTATTGCTATTTCAGCATTATAACTTCAAGACTATTCATGATAACAAGCTGAAACTTTTGCTTCGCACTCCTTTGTTATTATGAATAACAAAGAAGCATTAAAATGGAGTTCAAGGAATGTACAGAAATGGCTGTTTTCTGCTCAGTCAGTCACACATTTCAGTATTTCAGTGATGGATTGCATGGTTGGGATTTTGGGGGAGTGCATCATTTTATCCCTACCATACAGTACTACCATACAGTACTACCGCACTGTATGATACAGTGTTCGAAAACGAAAAAATAAACTAGAATTTTGCAAAACTAAAAAAAAAAAAATGATTGACAGACAGTGCAGTTACTATAAACTTACCAGTTTCACATAGACTTCCCGTAAAACCACTTGCACATACACACGAAGAGTTGATGCATGCAGCTTCATTCATACAAGGATTATTTGAACAAAAGTCTGTGTTAGTTTCACAAGCATTCCCAGTAAAACCCTCTGCACAACTGCATGAGAAAAAATTAATTCCATCTGTACAAGTTCCATTATTCATACAAGGGTTAGGATTACAGTCATCTATGTTAATTGAACAATCCATTCCAGTAAAACCATCAACACAATTACACATGAAAGAGTTAACTCCATCTGTACAAGTTCCATTATTCATACAAGGATTAGGATTACAGTCATCTATGTTAATTGAACAATCCATTCCAGTAAAACCATCAACACAATTACACATGAAAGAGTTAACTCCATCTGTACAAGTTCCATTATTCATACAAGGATTAGGATTACAGCCATCTATGTTAATAGAACAATCCATTCCAGTAAAACCATCGACACAACTGCATGTGAAAGAATTAACTCCATCTGTACAAGTTCCATTATTTATACAAGGATTAGGATTACAGTCATCTATGTTAATTGAACAATCAATCCCAGTAAAACCATCGACACAATTACATGTGAAAGAGTTAACTCCATCTGTACAAGTTCCATTGTTCCTACAAGGGTTAGGATTACAGTCATCTATGTTAATTGAACAATCCATTCCAGTAAAACCATCAACACAATTACACATGAAAGAGTTAACTCCATCTGTACAAGTTCCATTATTCATACAAGGATTAGGATTACAGTCATCTATGTTAATAGAACAATCCATTCCAGTAAAACCATCGACACAACTGCATGTGAAAGAATTAGTCCCATCAATACAAGTTCCATTATTCACACAAGGATTAGGATTACAATCATCTGTGTTAGTTTCACAATTTGTTCCAGTAAAACCATCAACACAATTACATGTGAAAGAATTAATTCCATCTGCACAAGTTCCATTATTCATACAAGGATTAGGATCACAGACACCTACACATGATAAAACAAAACATTTTAAACACATATTAAAAAGCTAGTACACATACGTAATTCATTGTAGAGACTTGATTCTTTTTCAGTAAAGGCACACTACTGTGTGTGTTGTCACCCAAGAAGCCAGCATATCATACCAGTGCATTATTAACAGGAAGAAAAATAACCTGATTTTCATGCATATACAACTCCATGTATCCTTTACGAAATGAGAGAATTTTTATTATGGAAATGCCCTCCATCTTGTAATCCACATAGCAAAATTGTGCCAGATACAAGCCTTCAAAAAATTGGTCTTTCTTTTTCTTCTCTTGAAATTTTAATTTGAATACAATATAAATGATCATGAAGTTATTCATTAGTAAAAATAATACCAATAATTTGACGTACCTACAGGGTACACTGCTTATGGGAAGAAGTTTAAAATGGATAGGCTAACTACCCTGTATAGAACCTCAAACCTTTTGTGGTTAGGAAGTTTGTAACAATCATGCTATTGAATTTTGCTTACAGTAGAACTCCATAGGTAAAATATTTACAATTTGTTTTTTAAAATCAAATTTTTTTTAGCATTCTTACACAATAAATGATGGTGTTAACAGCATAAACCTGGGTAGCATTGTGAGTCCCAAAGCAAGAGGCCATTATGCTTCGTTTTCAGCTACGTACGTTCTACCCATTACACAGTACTACAAACAAAGAACAGTAAGAGAAATATCTCTGCAATTAATTCAGTCACTAACAGAAATAAACAGAATAGTCAGCCACAAGGAAACCATTATTTGACTGGATCTGCAAAAGCCCAACACAATTACGCATTTTTTCGAATTCCTATTTATTAAAATTTAATAGTTATGGATGCTCTAGTAAAGTTTTAGTTTGATATGGTAATAACTTTGGAGGTTACATTCCTACAAAGTAGCAACAACAGAAAAATTGATTAGTACAGCAAGTATAGGGAAAATAAATTACAGGCGCTTACTAAAACAGTTGTAACTTACAAGCAGAATAACACACAGAGTTAAAATTTGCACCATTGTGGTTACCATGAGTAGGGGAATGGGTAAGTTTTAACTTGTATCACCTTTCATCACTACATACAAAGGCAACATCATTGAAGAGAGATCAATCGTGTTATTTCGACATGACATAAGCAATTGCCAATAACTTCTGCAACCTTGCATCTACTGTAACAAAACAAAGATTTTCAGGCTCCTCTTGAGTAGGGGGAATAAGATGATATGTACGTTTTTATCATTAGCCCCATTCTACATTGAAGTACAAAGCTTTCAAAAACTTTACAATTGTAAATAGTATTTCATCCATTGTATATGTGACCCAGTCTGGGAAAATCGGTCTTATCGTCCATGTCAGCAGATTCGATTTTTCACCCAGAACACAAAGCTACATGAATAGACTACCTAATTTCATAATCAAAATCAGCTAGACTTGTGTGGCCTAGTTTTGTTGGCTGCTTTTCCCAAGTCCTGTGGCAATCCATACGTGCGGTGTGGGGCCTAATAAGACTGGGGGTGGCTGTATGTGGCTGTACAGCTCCATGGTATTGAATAAATACCTCTGCTGTGAATTTCCTTTTATTTTAGTGAGTTTTCAGACCTGAATGACCCATACCTTGGCCTAATTCATCCCTAGGACTTCCTTCTCAATTTTTTTTAAACAGCTTCTTGTTCTCCTTTCGCGCCCCAACCTCCCTCCCTTATTAGAGCTAGCCTGATACAATCAACTAAAGTTTTAAAACTATCTAAACTTAGTTGTTGGCTACTTGTACAGTGGATGTTGTGGAAGGTAAGGAATTAATGTAAAATGTGAGCAAATTAGATACACGTAGCTTCAACCATTGGCGAGCTACAACATACTAAATACTTAAAACTGGCATTTCTTGATACTTTTAAATTGGCGATAAGACCAGTTTTCCCAGACTGGGTCACATATATTCAATGTGTTATACTGTAAATTTAGGCTTACGTGATTGTGTCAGGCTTCGTACTTTTCTTTTGTGTAGAATGAGATAGTAAAAGTTCAAGTGTTGATCCAAGCAGTATACCACTAATAAATGGCTAGTCAGGAGTCTATCGCTCAAATTGGAATTGACGCCAATCTAACTAAGGCATTTCTAAGAAAACGTTTGGAGTCCCTGAGCCTGGCAGAGGTTGAAAAATATGAATGAACACCTTGCATTATCAGTGAAAAGTACCGGGACGTAATGAAGGACAAAGAAAAGTCCATGATGTGTGTACTGTGGAATGTCAAAGAACACTAGGCCTATGCTGAATATGACACCTAATTAATTTACATTTTAGGTAGGTAAAGAACTGAGCATCATTCCAGCATAATAGGCACGAATTTTGCACATTGGTCAAAATACTAATAGTTAATTTCAAAAGCATAATAGGATCAGGCTTAAACAGCATGTGCACCTGTTGGACTGAAGTGACTTTTAACAGTGAAAAAATCAAGCCCATAGCTATAGCCATTATCCACTTGTTTGATGCCATTGGTAAGTCGGTAAAGTTAGCAAGTAAGTAAGTAAATAGTAAAGTCAGCAGAAAATTTCACAAAATTTTTGGAAGTTCATAGCAACTTATTTTGGGGTTACACTGAAGGTACCTTGGGCTTGGGTATACGCAGCCATTACTGCAGCGGCACCTTGAAAGTATTATGTTTTTAGCAGATGTTTTTGGTCCAAAAAGTCCTAACCTTCATGATCACCAATATATAGTATGATAATAAATGGAATTGCATATATTATATTTCATATAATAAGGTATTAATAGGACTTACTTGGTCTACTGTAGATTATTACATCTGAAATATCTTCACACATATTGCCTGAACTGTCAAATGCTGTGGTCTGTAACTGAACTACCAACACTGAAGTTTCACTACTGCAACTCAGTGGCTGAGCAAGTGAGATTGTCAATGAAATAACACTGCCAAACCCTGCACTTCCACTACTGATGCTAAACGTGGATAATCCATTAATTAAAAAGTATGGCGACAGAGTCCCAATAAAACGGGCCCCAACAATATTTATGTTGTTAACATCTTCCAGGATGATAGATGCTTCAAAAATAGCTGTTCCATTAGGACTGTTACAATCAACATCAAACTCATATTGTGTAGCATTGAGCAATATGAAGAATCCAGCAGGAACTAAACAAGCAGATAAAAATATAAATAAATATTTGTATTTACATTATACAGAAATCTCTACTAGATATACTTAAAATAATTGTTATAATTTCCCAAATGCATACCATATTTTCACGTATAAAATCCATGCACATTCAAATAAATACCTGGTCCAAAAAAAGGCCAGGGGGTGCTACCTTAATACAAGGAGTAGTAATTTGTAGAACAAGCCTTACTACAACTACTGAAACCCGTAACTTGTCAGAAGTTTGTCAATAGCAGCTGCCACAAGGAGCAACAAGATTTTTCAGCTGGTTCACTGATGAATTGTGTGACTGGGCCTGTTAAAATAGGGCATGTGGGCACATAAAAATTGCCTAATTATTCAAACTTTGATGTGTCATATTGTGGTATTGCATGACTTTGTGGCTGTGAAATTTTTAGCACTTATTAAACATTTAGTTGGCTTTACAACACAAGTTACACAATGAAACTATTCTATCGCAGTACTGAGATATGAGATGTTATGTGATGGGGTGTAATTTGTACCCCCATGCCCTATTTTCGCAGGCCCGGTCACAATTATAAAAAACGCCTGGGCTTCTATAAAAGGAAATATGGTATGCACTCTTAACCCTTAAACCCACAACTCTATTGGAAAATTAAATGCGTGCTTACACAACATGGGTGTGCATGACAACACTACGTGGAGTAGTATAATTCTTATAGCCTATATACAACAACACACTGATTAAAAGTCTGTTCACTGGGCTACTAGGAGAAGGTAAAATGAGCACTGCAACTACAGCGGCTTACTCGTTATGAAGCAATGAACAACAGTATGCCGTATCTCCATGTTTCAAAATTCTAGCCACATGTTTAATTTTGATTGTAAGTTTACCCACGTGATTCGTATATGGCCTAATACAAAAAACTTTAACAGCAAATCTGTTGCAAGCTGATATTAGCTGCCATCAAGTTATGGATCATTTTAAAAAGGTATGTAAAGGGTTTGCATGTTTCCTTATTGAAAAGTTACTTGCATAGCTAATTTTGGTTTCACCATTTAGTGTTAGGATAAAACCCTAGGTTTCATTTTAATCCTTGTTACATCATGAGTGTAATCACATAAACTGCATAGCAATATGACATTGCTTCAAAAGTTACAGCATTTCATGCAAGGAATGTACATTTATTAAGTTTAAATCCAGTTTTCTGACAAGTTTAAGGGTTAAATTTTACTTGTTTTCTTAGTGGATTCTAAATCACAGTACAGTTATCCGGACCCCAACCGGATTCTCAGTTAAAGAAATGACTGATTTTTAGAGTAACGACTGTTTTATTAGTGTAGTGGTACTTTTAGGATTGTTTTATGCTATTTTAAAGTTATTTACACACAGTTTCAGAGATATGTATGAACTTTTCAGACTTGTGGACCACCCCTAGTCCCAAGGGATTCCGATAACTGAAGTTCCACTGTAAATCCTTGTTGTTCAACACAACAAGTCCCTGCGTACACCTCTGACACTTTGTGTAGGGATGTAATAGCTACACAGCCAAGCATTCTCAAAGATTGTTGTTTAATTTAGTGAGTCAGTTTTCACTATTGTGGCATTTATGTAGAAACTATCATGATACATTTTAAACTACACATTGGAACAAAAAGAAATTCTCTTTTTATCAGGTTTTATTACAGCTTATAACATGATTAGATTATTGTAAACTAACTAATGGTTGTTACATGCTATTTTACCTATTACTGTACAGCTGGAAAGTTTGGCACATTTTTTGGCAAGTGGGCTGTATTTTGCTGAGTTAAAATCTGCCAATTGTTTGTCCAATACAAATGTGTAAAATTCCCAAACTTTATTATCACCAAAATCATATTGCGACAAATTTGCCAAAGTTTCCTCCTTGCAAACTTTCCGGCTATATGGTATTGTGTCGCATGCTATCATAGATTACAGCCTGAATATAATATATAGCAGTTCTTAAGTCATCATCTTAATTCACTTACTTGGAGTACAAGCCCTGAGCCGATCAGTAGTTAAATCATTCACAGTTCCATTTGTTACTCCAAATGTCCCTGATGGGCAAGTTTCTTCACACACATCATTGTCAAAGTTGAGGTATGATGGGTAAATTCGGCAACCATCTACATATGGAGGAAACTAATAGTACTAGTTGTAAATTAGTAAATATGTGAGTGCGTACATGTGTGTGCTTTGGATCATACATGAACACTACAAGGATTATATAGAAAACCTACCAACAACATTTTCACAAGCAACGCCAGCCACATTACATTCTAACTCTGTGACATCACTTGATGCACATTCCAGTAGATTTGACTCAGTTCCAGTGCAATTCCAATCTTGAAGTAAGTATGAAGCTGATCCTTGAGGTAGTCCACGTAGCTTGTGTAACACATTAGCATATCCAAGCTGTCTGCAAATAAGACGATCCCGATTTTCACGCTCAGTATTAAAGGGATTATCACAGACTACCAGCCAAGTGTTGCTGCTACATATCTCAATACGTCCTTCAGAAGGTGTAGATCGATCCACCAAACGAACATCTCCTTCATCACAAACCACTGCATAATACATTTACATGTAACAAATGTTTCAAATTTTTGATTATCAGTACTGTTTAGCACGTGTATCTAACCAGATCTGCATAAACCCCCACATGTTCAAGCATTTTTCCAATTCCATTTACTATAGCCAATGGAATGGTCAACCAGGGTTTCAGCTATAGAAGTAGAAACTTTTAGAAGCCACAGTACTACCAAGTAGCAACAACAAAAAGGTCAACTTGTACAGTGAAAATCAACTAAAATGGACATAATTTAAGAATGCAGTCTTATAGTGGCATAACATACACCATACGGTTCCCCATAAATAGGTGTGTCCATTTTTAGGCATTATAAGTCTTTTATATGACCAGGGTGAACTGAAAATTATGAGTTAAAGATAAAAGTGAACTGCCAATCTACCACAAGGCATACCAATGCATCATGTATCTCCTTGGGAGTACTAAAATAAAACTCTTGTTTTGGGGTATACAATGATTCCAAGGCTTTTACCATTAGCACCTACATTCATTACAAAACATGTGCTCAAATTTTTTGTTCTAAATTTCAACAGTACATTATAGTTTAGATATACACTTATGGTACACATGAATGTGAACTGCTAAGCAAAAACTGGCCATTTTCACACTGGGTAAAAACACTCGTATTATTATGCTTTAATCGCATCCGTACGCACTGAAATTAGGCTCAAATTAATAAAACCTATACATTACTGGATTCAGAGTGTAAGCAAAGCTTTGTTTTGTGTTTGCACAGCAAAGGATACGTGAGTTATCGAAAGTTTATTTATGATGTGGTAAAAACGACATTCACTGTCATCATTTTTTGTTGGAATGGCCTTTTTCTTTGTAAACACAGAGGAGTACAGGGAAAACACTACACCTTGATTGATTTGCCAGTTCATGGTGCACAGATTGAGCCAAGTCCCATCTTTGTAGCTGGTTTAAATCGTGAGTTATGATCGATTATCTAAGCGCCTGTAATTTATTTCCCGTATTGTTGCTGTACAAATCGAGTTTATCACTGTTCAACTGTCAAGCGCTATAACTCCAAGACCAGTCATCATAAAAGGCTGAAACTTTGGCTGTCCACTCTTTTGTTACAATAGATTACAGAGATGTTGAATTCGGGGAATGTGCGAAAATGGCCAGTTTTTGCTCAGCTGATCACAAATATTATGTATAAAGATCATACCTGGTATCGGTGTTGGTGTTGGTGGGATACCTGTGAGTTACATAAAATTACTACATGATTAATATTATACTTTCAAGAACAGATGAATAGAACACAAAGTAATAACATAAACAATAATAAGTGACCAGATCTGCAAGAATCCCACACGTTAACGTAAGCCTAATTTTACAGTAGAATGCAATTATCGCAATACTGTAGGTGAAATTTATTTACAAAACCAAAAAAAAATTCTGTTAATTTTTTGAGCGCTTGTTTCACAATGATGGAAGGTAATATCAGTGCTAGTTTGTCATACGTTGGAGGAGTAGTTCATCATTTGTTTTCTTATGTTTTCACCTTTGCCCAGCTTCTAGGAAATGTCTGAAAGACAAAACTTACAAACCAATGGATTCACCTGTTAATGGAGAATCCAATGATACAAGTTGTATCTTGGTAAAGGACTGCATTCAAAAGTTATTACTGTTTATGTAAGCACCTGTAGTTTATTTTCCATATTGTCACTGTACAAATTGATTTCTCTGCTGCTACAACTTTGTAGCACTGTAACTTTGAAAATTCTTGCCTTCTAAAGCTGAAACTTCAGTTAACTGTCCCTTTGGCTATCTAGATAAAGAAAAGTAATAAGATGGAATTCGAAAAATGCATTAACATATGGGGTTCTTGCAGATCCGGTCACATCTAAAATGCGTGTATTCCTTTTGAATATAATTATGCCAGTAGCCACAGCAGTGACGCATGGGCAATTGGAAACAGTGGAAATGGAAACCGGAAACAGAAAGTGGAAATGGAAAACGGAAATGGTCAAATCGTCATATAAATGTACCCTAGAGTAAAACCCTTGTATAGTGGCCACCTCTTAAATACCACCTTCTTATAAAGACCACCTCAATACAAAGACCACTTTGTAATTAGATCTCAAAGATGGGTAAGGCATACTAACCTTATTAGACCAATTCATGGTCACCTTTTATAAGACCACCCTCTTTACAAAGACCACCTCTCCACACTGTTATAATACCTAGGTTCCAAACATCTATTTCAGGGCTTATCAAAACAGCTAGGTCAGCTAAAAAATACTACACTCTTCAGGTCATCGTCTCTTTCTCATTTTTTGTTAATACAGTAGGTGGTAGTGTGCTAGCCACATTTCACTTGCATGGACTAATGACTTGACACATTCTGGTACAAAATAAGCGATAATGGTAGATGATTAAGTGAAGTGTGAACCAATATATGGGAGATGACAATGACCTCTTCTATGAGTCACGAAATACATGGTTGAAGCATATCAGATATTACCATGTGGTCTTTATAAAAGGTATGACCATGAACCTATCTTTAGAACCTATACAATGTAGTCTTTGTATAGAAGTGGTCTTTGTGCATGGGTGGTCTTTAAAAGTGACACTTAGAGGTTTTACCCTAGGACCATAAGAGTCTAGCTGTTTTGATAAAGTCATGAAATAGATGCTTGAAATCTTATAGCTATTATTACAATGTGAGAGGTGGTCTTTATAAGAGAGTGGTCTTTCAGTGGACCATGAAATGGTCTTATAAAATCAGCTCAATATCTTCGAGATCTAATTACAATGTGGTATTTGTATGGAGGTGGTCTCTTAAGAAGGTGGTCTTTAAGAGGTGGCCACTAAACAAGGGTTTCACTCTAGGATACATATATACATGACCTAATTTTAGAAAACTGTCGATATCGGCACAATTTTCAAAACGCATTTTATTTGTTCTTTGTTTTCTACAGGGACAGAGGAATGGACTAGCCAAGTTTCAGCTTCCTAAGTTAAGCAGCGGTGGAAACACAGCACTAGACAGCCGGACGAGCAAATAATTTGACATGTACAGAAGCTATCGAGAAAAGAATCTACAGGCGCTTACATAAACCATCATAACGTACTGATACAACGACGTACGGAATTGAATCTTGGCTCATTGTGTTCGCCATGAATTTGTGCATCCACCAAGGTATAGTTTTTTTCCCCAGGCATGCTTCTGTTTTCGAGAAGGAATTCAAATTTACGGAATAACGATCATCGGTAAATTCTTTCATCACCGCAATGTAAACAAACGTCTGTAACTTTGGAATCGTTTTGTGTATGGAGTTGAAACAAAGATCTTTGTACTCCCTATGGACAAGCGAAAACGATGATGTCCAGGATTTATCCATTGGCGGCTTAATTCGCCCACCAGTGAGGCAATAAAGCTTGCGTAATTTTTTTCTGGAGCTTGCATTTTTTACCCATAGTTTTTAAATGCGTTTTATTACAAAGGTACTGCTGTGCGTATATCGACGGTTTTCCAAAATTCGGTTACATATGATGATTTGACCATTTCCATTTTCCATTTTCACTTTCCATTTCCACTGTTTCCAATTGCCCATGATGCATCCTTCAAAATACATACAGTAAGTATTGCATCAATATAATTATGCCTTTGAATCTTGGAAAAATCTTATTATAAGGAAGTAGAAATATATAGCGCTATGAACATTACAAGCATGTATTAATATAGCAATCAAATGTTCAGTATATGTGACCCAGTCTGAAAAAGATTGCAATAAAAATGTAAACTTTAGGATGAACTGTTATGAAATAAAGACTGTGAGAAATGTTTTATTGTAATGGTACTTGAAGAGAATTAAAAGAACTTCGATATCAGTGCTGCATGCATTTGCTGTAGTCACTTTAATACACAGCAAAGTGAGGTGCGTTGTAACAGAACAGCTATACTACACTGTACAATAAATTAAATTAATAAACCACTGTATTTACACTACATCACTAAAAGACATAATACTGTATCTATTACCATCAAGTTCACACTTACCAGGTGAAGTTGGAACTGGAATAACTGAGGAGTAAGACACAATAGAAACTATAGTACTTGAAGGAACTTGAACAGTAGATGTAATTTCTGTAATAAAATATAATATAAGTGTAATGAAATGATTTACCCTACTGTGTATACATCATTAAGGGTTTTATACTGCATCTATTACACATTACACTCACCAGCTGACGTTGGTCTTTGTGGAATTACAGTAGAAGACTCAATGGGAACTACAGTACTTGTAGGAACTTGATAAGTTGTTGTTATTTCTGTAAGTAATATAATGAGATGACTTACCACTTATCATTCACAAAATTTGCCAACTAAAGTGTACATAAATATCAACCACAATCAAGACACACGGTAGTGTGTCGTGTAGCCAAGAAAGCCGGCACACCACACTGTGAGTATATTTACAGGAAGAAACAAAACGCAATTTTTCTGCATACATAGCTCCATGCTCATTTCTTGAATTAGAATAATTTTTACACTGCAAATGCTCTCCACCTTCAGCACCCCACATACCAAATTTGAGCAAGATTACCTAGTACACGCATGAAATATAAGCCTTCAAAAATTCAGCTTAATTTCTTCATTTTTTGGGGGCTTACATAGATTATTCTTTTCGCACACTTTACAAAACTATTTATAAAATGCAAATGTGTACCTTGATTGTCGTGAACTTTGGTACACTTTTAGAACACATTGCGGCACAATTACATACCAAGTTTGGTGCAAATCTGTTTAATAGTTAACAACAACATTTGTGACTGGATTTTGAATACGGGCGCAAGAGCCAAAACTGAAATAACACCAGCATGAAGTTGCTGCGTTATCAGGCTAACAATCTCCACATCAAACTCACCTTCAAATTATCCGGTCCGCTTTTGGTGGACTGTTTTCTGGCAGCCTGTATAACCACGCCAGACGTCTGTACAGGTGTGTGAACAACAGAGAAGTGCTTAGGGGGGTTCATACACTCTGGACAGATGAGCAGGGAGCTGGATATGTGATGTACATCGATTTCAGCCTATTTCCTGCCTCTGACGAGCTGTTTTGTTATCGACCTCATCCATTTTGTAGTCTATCTCTTGCCCACCCTACGCCCCTTTTTGAGAACTCGTGATACAGCACAGCAACACTAGTGAAAAACCTATGGAAACTCTACAAGGATTACCTTGGAGACCAGGTGCTCTTAAAGGTTACGAATTGCTCCATCATTGGTGAAAAATCCATATGCATAGCTGCAAAGGCTGGTGAGTAACAATGCTTTAAAATATTAAAATGTTAATCAACAATGCGCCCATACGGGTGATTTTCCAAAATCCTGTCACATTATATGAATGCATCATCTTATATTATACTACTGGCATAATATCACTATACTGATACTATTAGTTTTCACACAGTATTGTCATTGATACTATACTCAAAGAACTTCTTAATAACGTGGTCAACAAAGAATATATATTTAAAGCAGTACTATTTGTTGTAGCTATAATGCAAGCAAAGGTTTGAGCAAAATTAACTTTACACACAAGTGTACACTTCCTAGATAATTGTTTTTATAATTTAGGTAAATAGGTAACATTACAAAGAATTGAAGAGAAGGCACTTACTCTAATAGAACACACAGGACAAACAGCCAGACAAACAAACATGTACCCTGCTTATGCCTGCTCTACACCTATCAATGTGTTACTATATACTTTTCCAACAGTCCATGTGCTGTGAAACAATACCAGAGTACTATGAACTTACAATGAGAAATAAAGTTGAGTTAGAAAAGTATGTACCAAAAAGGTATATAAAACGAAAAAAAAAAGCTTTGGGATTCAAACCCTCACCCTATACACAGCAGTAACTGCAACAACTTCAGGGAGGTGCTTTACCAGCTGAGCTGTTTATCGTGTGGTTAGCAATAGAATGCAGCTACATCATGGCCTTCAACGTGCTATAGTGGACGAAGCAACACAAGTAGAAGCTTACAATAAACTTTGCAACATAGCCAGATGGTGAGCATTTCATTTCGCTTCAATACATGCACAGATTGCCGAGTGTCATCAACAGCTGACATATCAAAAAGTGTGTCACAAAAAGGTGGCACTGAAATGTTGTCATGGGCAGGAATCGAACCCAGGACCTTTGGGTTAACAGTTCTATGCGCTAACACTTTGGCTGTTTGTTCGTGGTTTTGACAGGAATGTAGCTCAAGTTTTCTCTACAAACAGACTCTTGTGAGATGTCACTTTAACATTGGTCTCTATTTTGAATGGCTTCCATGCTTTGTTTGTGTTGAACCGACTGTCATATTAGAATACTTAACTGCTTAGAGTATTATGTAATATTTTTGGTGCAGGTCTAGGATTAACTCCAATGCCTTTATAGTAATAAATGCTTTTCGCTAAGACATTTATATTGTAAAGAATAAAGTGAGTTTCGTGAGAAGGCACACAGTGGAAAACAAAACAACTTATATCTTGGCATATACATACCCAGAATTGCATCGTTACTTTAAAAACGTAACTTGTTACCAGGCTTGTTACATACATATTACTTGTTACTTTTCACAATGTAACATGCTCCAATTACATACTACTCCCAGAAAAAAATTACATTATTACATATTACTCTGAGGTCTGTAACTAGTAATATTATTACAGGTCTGAGATCGCCAATGACAGCAGACTTTTTTTTTAAATTTGTAATTCGTGATTAAACACAAAATTAACTACAGCTACAATGCAAATTACTCTACAACTAAACTACAAGCACAATTACAACAGGGGTTGGAGAAAGGAAATCAGTGTCCTCACACTGCAAAGCCCAGTACCGTAAAATCATATGTACATTGTTCATCCATAATGACAGCAGATTTAATTTTTCACAAATAACACAAAGCTATAAAACTAAACTATCAAACTTTATCACCAAAATCAGACTTGCTTTTGCCGGCTGCTTTTCCTAAGCACAGTGACGATTCATACAAGTGGTCTGGGGCCCTGATGGAGCTCTGGCCAGCCTGGGGTTGGCTGTATATGGCAGTACAGTCCCGTGTTGTTGAATACACACCTGAGCTGTAAACGTCCTTTCATTTTAGCTAGTTTTTAGACCTGAATGGCCTATAACTTGGCCTAGTTCATTCCTATGCCTTCTTTTTTAATTTTTTAAAACAGTCCCTTGCCCGCCTCTGGCCCTCGCCTCCAACCCCTTTTGGACCTCACCCAGTTACAGTCAACATTGAGTTAAAAACTATCTAAAATGACGGGAAACTTGAGTGTTGGCTACTTGTACTGTGGATTGTCTTCAAGGTAAGGTATTGGTGTAAAACATGTGAAAATTTGGTACACATATATAGCTTCAACCATTAGCAAGCTACAACACACTAAATACTTACAACTGGCATTTCTCGGTACCTTTAAATAGGTGATAAGATCAGTTTTCTCAGACCGGGTCACATATTACATTTGTTTATTACAAGCTTCAAACTAATCCAACCCAGGCTCCCAACCTACAACTACAAGTGACACAAACAAGACAAACATTTCTTAAGTATAGCTGAGCCTCAAGACGTAGTATCTTGGCCTCAAAGGCACTCCCCATACACCATCACTATTTGTTTGCATGCCTGTCAAGTTGTCTCCAGTACTGCGATGAGACTGATGACCAAAAATGCAAAGTTGTGGTTCTTGTAAGTATGTGACTACATAATAACATCTGATTAGCTATTAAGTAGTACACACTATTACACATTAGTGAGGTGTACTATAACAGAACAGTTTCACAGCAATAATATACCACATAACAAATAGGCAAACAAACCATTGCATTTACACTACATCAATAAGAGCCACATACTGTACCACATTACACTCACCAGCTGATGCTGTTCTTTCTGGAATAGCAGTAGAAGACTCAATGGGAATTACAGTACTTGAAGGAACTTGAACAGTAGGTGTAATTTCTGTAATGTAATAAAGTGTAATGAAACGATTTACCCCACCATGTATACATCATTAAGGATTTCATACTGCATCTATTACACATTACACTCACCAGCTGACGTTGTTCTTTCTGGAATAACAGAAGACTCAATGGGAATTACAGTACTTGTAGAAACATGATAAGTTGTTCCTGAAAGCAATATACCAACATTTTCACCAAGAATGTGACTTTTCATTCACAAAATTTATTATACAATACAGTGTAAATAATCAACCACATAAATTGTAAATAATCAACCACATAAATTGTAATTTTACATTTAGAATGCATCATCTTATTTACAGGCTGATGTTTTAGTTTCACACAGTATTGCCATTAATATTATACTCAAAGAACTTCTTACAATAATAATAATAAAGAACTTAAAGTTCAATTACAGGTTGTAGAACAAAAAGTTGGGAAACAAGGGAGGTCGCCTACACCTGCAGATATACTTGTGGACATTAAATCCCTGATTAAGAGTATGTACCCACAACTGAATTAGGGATTAAATGCCCACTAATACATCTACAGGTGTAGGCAACCTTCCTTTGCTTCCCTACTTTTTCCTACAATCCCAAATCAAACTTTAAATTCTTAATTTTTCCATATACGTACTTGTTTGTTAACATGTTTGTAACATTATTATGACTGGTGAACCCATGCATGCCACATCAAAAGAAAGGATCGCACAAAGATGTTTTCAACTGAATGTGCTCCAACTATCCATTACTGGCTCGAAAATGACATAGCCATTACGCTTCGATTTCAGCTATGTTCAGCCCATTTCACAGTGTTACAAACGAAGAGCAGTACGAAATATGCCTTTGAAATCAATCCAGTCACCACAGAAAATACGGACAATTCCCATTAAAAATGTAGGGAAGCCATTGCATTACTGCAAATCGACACCATGGGCTGTTAGCAAAACAAAATGGGACACAAAAGGAGGACATTCTCATGAATAATGTGGAATTCTATTAATATGTAGCATTTGCTTCTTGGTTATAAAAGCCACACAAAGTGTTGGGCAGCTGAAAGAGGGGCTCTGCAACCGTAACAATACTTTACATTGATACTGTGGTGTCAAGGTTGAATGTGCTGAACTTTTCTTTCAGATCATGAGGTGTTAGATGACAACCTCCTCTGGGTCTTGAGCAACTAAGTGGACAACTGGAAACCGGAAATTGAAACTGGAAACAGAAAATGGTCGATTTATATATATATGTATCCTAGAGTAAAAACCTCACTTAGCGGCCACCTCTTATAGACCACCTTTTTACAAAGACCACTTCTGTACAAAGACCACATTGTGATTAGGTTCTAAAGATAACTAAGGCATACTTGAGATCTAATTGATTAGACCACTTCATTAATGGTCACCTTTTATGAAGACCACCTCTTCACAAAGACCACTTCTTTGCATGGTAATATTTGATAAGCTTCAAACATGTATTTCATGACTCATAGAAAGGCATGACTATAGAAAGGCATGACTATAGAAAGAGATCAATGTCATCTCCCATAATTTTGGTCCACACTTCACTCAAGTCATCTACCATCACTGCTTATAGTTAGTACCAAAATGTCATACAAAAATAGCCCATGCAAGAGAAATGTGACTAATACACTACGACCTACTGTATCAACAGAAATTAGGTTCCATAAGGAGATGATGCTCTGAAGAGTCTAGCCTTTTTAGCTGACCTAGCTGTTTTAATAAAGTCATAAAATAGATGTTTGGAACTTAGCTTTTTATCAGTGTGAAGAGGTGGTCTTTATAAAGGTGGCCATAAAGAGGTCAGTATGCCTTAGACATCTAGGGTACATTTATATGACAATTTGACCATTTCTGTTGTCCATTTTCACTTTCCATTTCCACTGTTTTCAATTTCCCCAACTAAGTAGTCAGCCTGTACAAAATTATAGGTTCAGCTCTGCATGAAGTTGTTTACAACTTAGCTAGTTTACATAACTATACCAACCCACCTTACAATGACCACAATGTGTGATTTTATGTGTGTGACCTTGTGATGGAATTCCACACTGTGGTGTGGAATGTTTATGTAGGATACTTGTTTACAACTTAACTCTTTCTGACTCTGTGTGTGCCCTTCAACATGTGAAACACTGTGACTATGCTATGGAGGTCTCAACTCTGGGCTTCAGATACCAATAACTATGTACCATTAATTCTGCTGATGGTGTTTTATTCCAATAAAACAATTATATGTAATAGTTTTTAGGTTATTCTAGAGCAATATTATTATTATTGTTTAGAAGTGATGTATGATACACATTTTTGTAGATATGTATTGTTTGTTTGTGAGTATGTGAGTTACACTTAGCGCATAATATGTGACCATCTCAGCAAAGGAAAACCTAGTTGCTGTTTCATTGAGCCTTTACTCGGGAAGCAAGTTCAAATCAATTGACCATCTTGTTCGCCAGCTAATGGAAAGTTCAAAATTAATATCTTTGTAACCCCCAACTGTATTCATGTCACCTGTGATCGTTTACGATGCAGTAGACATACATTTCTTCACTTAACATGCCTTCGTACATGTGTGTGCAAGGGCCTATAGGGCTAAAACTATACCTTGGCTGATGTGCCAATCCATGGTGAACATTTCAAGCCAAATCCTAACTACATAGACCAATGCTAATGGAAGTTGTCTGCAAATGTAAGTAGTACCTGTAAGTTATTATCAGAATCATCACTGTCCAAATCCTTATTTATTTGTTTATTTATTCATTGTCTTAGCACTATAACTTCTCACAACAACAGGTTGACACTTTGGTAATCCATTTTTGGACACTATGAATAATGGTGAGAAAACAAACAATCTCAAGTGTGAGCTAGGTTGTTTTTTTGCTGAGATGGTCATATATTTGAGCAAATAAATTGATTTGTACAGCAACTTCATTGATTTTAAAAACTCCAAGCTGGGGCTTGAGCAAAATACGAGCAAAAGTATTCGAGATTTGGCAAGCAGCCTCCAGTGAGACAATCGACTTCGCTCTGGATATAGACGTACCTTGAAGACCCCTCTGGGGTGCTTTCTTCTCCAGTTACTCATCCTTGTTGTCTCCATTTTAGGGTTGGGCACCACGAAACTAATCAAAATGTCTTCACAGTGCTATAACTACCTCAATATAGCACTGTGGTCACATAAAATGTTCTGTATGGCAATTATAGCATTATTTTCGCTTTGGCTTTCAGTCCTAAGTTCTTTATTATATAGATACGAATGCAGCAATTTCACTAGAGTACAGTTTGTAGCTTAAAAATACTGGAGCATTAGTAGCTTTGTGACAACCAACCATGCCATTGGTAGAATTTGGTACATACATAGATTTAGTCAAGCAATTCTTTATACATTATAGATGACGCCACAGTTACAGTAGCTACATGTATTATAAGATCATGATACAGTCTTTTATAAACTTGACTTACCAACATTTAGTGACGAATAAGTGGCGGATAAAATACTAGTCTCTTCTGATAATGCTAATATGCTAGCAATGCTTATCACTGTATAATAAAATTTAAAATAACAATAGCAAAACAAATGAAAAACACATTTATATGTATGTACATATGTACAACATTTGAGTTGTTAACTTAACAATCTTATTGCATACATAAAATTTTAATTCTACATTTTAAGATACAGTAAGTCATACCGTATACAAAATTTCAAGGATCATAATTTCACCGTTATTTTTACTGGCTGTACATGAAATTTTCATCCAAAAATTTTATGATTTACTTTATCCCATTGGCAGTGAAAAAGCAAGTGATCCTCAATGTTTTGCTTATCAGAAAAAATTACGTTCCTAAATATTATGTACATTGTAGGGTATGTACTGTCTATTACATTAAAATTATATAATAATACATGCACAATGAAATCCCCGAGTATCTCCACTCTCAATTCACAATGTGTAAAATAAAGTCAAGATGAACTCACCATGTAACCTAAATATTTTGAGGGAGAATTTTTTTTGCTGATTTCAAGGTTTTAGGGTTAACAATGAAAACTTTATCCTTGTAATATTTAGACTTTCATATAGTCTAGTACATTATAATCTCAAAAACTTTGCCCCTCGAAATATATTAGGCCATACAATAACAAACAGGATGAGTCAATAAGCTGTAAACATTAGCTACAACTATATAGCATTGTGCAATAACTTAGTAATATTTTGTATATTACGTATCGTGGTTATTGCTATCATATTTTATCACAGTAAGACAAATTAGATATATATTGTGTAGCAGAGAAAATAAATCTGCACGGTACTGTCTTACACACCTTTTTCCATTCTCTAATTTGTCATCGGTGTTGCATTATAACGTATTGCAAAACATACCTTGTCTTGTAAATGAGGTAGCATCTTTAAACCTTATCAATTTAAGTGTTTGCATAGAGCAATAATGGGAATGTTTCAAGTATAATTGTAATAGGCATGGAATTTATGAATTATCAAACTAGGATATACGGAAAGGCAGTTTTATCAGATGGGATCACATAATTATTGAGATGCAAATTAATACACATAATAGCTCAACCAGCTATAGTTATACTGCTGCTAATTGTAAGTTACGTATAGGATGGCTACAAGGGAATTGCTGATATATACACCCAGTAACCCAAGGGCCACAGGCTCTTGCACTAAGGATATATATACAGCCAATCTCAAGTAGTTGTGATATGTATGAGTGATTATATATATCACTCACCGTGTGCTCACCTAATAAGTGAAAGAACTAACTAACTGTTTGTTTGATGATCGATCATGATTTTATATAATAGCATGGACTACTAGTCCTAAGAAAGCTATTCATGCACAATTCTAGACAGTTGTGGGATTGAGTTTCTAAGTTTACCATTTTGTAAACCTACTAACTTTGTTTTTGGAACAGTAAGTCAAGTGCATGAAGTATTCAATGTAGTTTACTTTTGTTGTTCCGTGGTCTGTCCAATGGCTGACATACGGTGGGTAAACATACATGATCCACTCATTGCCCAAATAATTTTAGTGATCGTTCATTAACTATTTAAAATTTTTCAGCTACATTCTGCCTAGTTAAACCTTCAAAATAAAACTAAATAAAAAACAACCAAATGTAACGCTCTGTGTTGCTCAATATAACGAGTCAAAGTGCATCATATCTGTGAACTGGTTGAGCATCAAAGAAATGAATAAACCACTTTCCCATGTTCCCAGGCAATACGCAAGTTAAACCCGAGCAGTGCCTTTGAATATATCAAGATAATTGACATACTAATAATACTGCAAAATGGTAAACAAAGTCCACACACATACACAGCTATGTTGTGGTCAGTAAAGGAATGTTATCACCACAGTATAAGTAACCCAACATTAAAAAAACAATAGGGAAGAATGAAACATCTGGATTGGGACTTACAATGCATGCATTGCCATGTACCATATATTCATCAAAGTTGTAGTCCTATTTTTCACTCATACATGCCAGCCAAGTTGAATCTATTGCAACGCAAAACAAACAGTGTCCATTGCATTAAGCAAACTATAAACAAGACAGTATAACTAGCTTCAGCAATTTGTGACTTTTTAATGAGTGACAAAGCAATTAAATTTGTTTAATTTTTCATTATAGCATGCACTACTTCACTTATTGTTTTTCAGCACAATTCTCTAGAAAAAGAATGATACACAAACCATGCTTTTTGATGATACAGTTACCGATCTGTTAAAACATAATCACATGTTTGTCACCTGCATGCAGTAACTGTTCGTAAAATTGTAGTAGACATGATCAGTCTTGTAAGTGATAGCTACTTCAGGGGGTTACTATTCAGTGGACTGGACTACTGGACTGGAACACTGGACTGGACTACTGGACTGAGGTTTTTGTACATTCTATGGTTGGATTTATTGGATCTTGCTAGTAGCTAAGCACCCTTAGGGCATCTGCAGCCCACTTCTAAACGAAGAAGATGAACAGTGGAATATGCGAAAACTGTCTCTTAATAATTTCGCTACTATTATACAACACTTATTCCTTACCCTGGTGTGTAGTAATGCTGCAGGCAGTGCAGGGAATGTGACAGCAATAGTTAACCAGCAATCAACTTGCCAGTAGACAATATCCTTCGAGATATCCTTAGCAAGCTTGAGGAACAAGCTAGTCTCGCATGGCCAGACCTCTAGTTCAGTGCAGGAGCTTACCAATTCCATTTTCAGCACGGGCACTTAGCTATAATCTTTAATTGATAAGCCCCTGCACTGAAACACTGAGAAGTCTATAGCAGCAAGACAAGCGAGACTAGTTTGTTCCTCAAGCTTGCTCTAAGTCTACAGGCAAGTTGATTGCTGGTTAACTAATGCTGTCACATTCCCTGCACTGCCTGCAGCATTACCACACACCAGGGTAAGGGATAAGTGCCGTCATGATAGTGGCATAATGAATGGTAGTAAATTCAGTTTTTGCATATTCCACTGTTCGTCTTCAGCGTTTAGATGTGGGCTGCAAGTGCCCTAAGGGTGCTTACTAGCAAGATTCCATAATAAATCCAACCATAGAATGTGTAAAAACCAAAAATATGTCAGTCCAGTAGTCCAGCCCACTGAATAGTAACGCCCGCTACTTCACTTCAGACAGCCTATACAAACAGGGAGTGTACCTTCAGAAAACTACTTTAGAACAAGAATTTTTTAGTCCACAAAAAAGATTTGTTCAACACTGCAAGCAATTAGTAAGATTTCCCTGATAAGGAAATTCTATACTATAATAATTACATTAGGACTGGAAGATAATTTAGATAAAAAGATTATCTAGATACTTATATCACCTATCATATATAAGATAATGAATTTGCTTATCAAGATAATAGTGAGTAATTGTAATCTATACATAGTCGGATGGTAAAGTCTGTGGAAAGGTGTTAAACTAGTTGGGGAGGCATGATAAAATTATATAAAATATAAAATTAAATTAAATATATGTAAAATTGTGTTTACAAAACAGTCCTATGATGTTACATCATTATTGACATATATTGATTATCAAGACAAAATTGTTGTCACTTAACAAGACATAGATTTTATCATTACCACACAGCCAACCCATTTATATGTGCATAAGTAATGTTTAAATGCTGGCTGTTGTCTCACGCCATCTTGTCTTGAAATTCAAAATTAAATTACGAATCCACAACACCTATATATTCTCAAAAGCCATCATACTCTATTAGAAAATCATTGTGCAAAGCAAAAAAATAAAGGAGTCACCATTTGAAAATTTTCTACTTTGAGATTTCCGTTTGTGAAGAAGTGCTTTATTGAACACTCAAATGAACAGCAGAGTAAATAACTTAGTTAATACCAGGCCAGTCAACCCCCTTGGCCAAAGCTCCAGTGCACTTTTTTTTGCAAAGAACTACACAAGTTTTCATAACAGACAATAATATTTTGCTACCAGAGTCCTTACTAATAAGGCTAGGAAATATTTTAGATTAATACTAGCTATATGAACTATTGAGATAAAGATAACAATTTTACTATCGAGATAATAGTAAGTCTCGAGCTCTGTAATGTGCTCTGCTTCAACTTATGTAAGGTGTCAAACTAGTTGGAGAAGGACTAGCACACGACTTCAAGTACATAAAACCGTGCTTACAAATCACTGATTACCGAGAAAATATCAATTATTGAAATGAAATGGTTTTCACTTTTGCTCTAAACTTACTAGCCATTCCAGTGTCCCAGCCAATATGCAAGTCTTCAACACTAAGCCATATCATAATACATCAGAGGAACTGCATTTATCCCAGAGGCTACAGGAGGCTTCACTTAAACCCTTTGATCTGTACCCCTGTAGTCTGCCACCACATACAACCACTAATTTTACCTCTAACATCACCTATACTTTGAGGACCAGTACACAACTATACACAGTCACCACACTCACATAATAACATTACCACATGAAATGACCTCTTCTACCAAAATGTGGCCACATCTAGCCATCATGCAATATTATCACACCACCTTTAATCATCACTCTGGCACTCTAAACTCTTGCACAAATCAACCTTTATTCATGAAATGTAAATATTTTGATGTTGGCTTTGTCACAACACAGTTAATTGGCTTATGTAACTATCACCTTAACTTTGAGCTTGATAGCTACATCTCCTGTTTCTTAAACTGGTATAAAGTCACCTCTAATCATAAACTTCGAAAAATCACCATGCATAAAAAGGCTACTACAGAACAAAGCAAGATACACTTGATCACATGCAAGCGCCTAAAGAAGCCGTATGAAACATTATCAGCTGTTTAAATAACACCGGCTGATGCAAGTAGCCAGAATATAGCTACCGTAGCTAATACAGTACCATCCATTCACTGCTAACGTATGTTGTATTTAAAAGTGTAGCAACAATGTGCGTGACTCACCCAGTAGCAATCGGGACCCCATTCTTCTCGCGTCCTTCCTCTGAGAATTGAACACACGTGGGTCCCAATGGGAACTGCCGACTGACACGTAATCGTAAACGAAGAATCCTCACTGAACTTCTTCAGTCGTGGTGAAGTAATCACAGTCGTAACGGAGTGTAAGGACGCAGGACCATACGATAAACAAGTCTGTTTACCGTAACAGGTTGTTTACAGCACCAGTCCCGCTTGCTGGAGGCGTGCCTGGTAAACACCAACATGTTTTGAAAAGGCGACCTTCTTGTGTAAACAATCCAACCAATGCCTTCACGTATTACCTCGTGTGATCTGTGAGGAATTTAATTAATAGATACTGAGAAACGCGCGCTTCATGCCAATTTTAAAATAGTTATGTGGCTACTTTAATTTACTGTATAGCCAGTGTTGGGCAAGTTACTTTGTAAAAGTAACTAGTTACATATTACATATTACTTGCAACTGAACTATTTAGTTACAGTTACATATTACCTATAAAATAAAGTAACTGTAATAATATTACATATTATATTACTTTGTGTCCACAGCCTTAAGCTGTCACGTGTGAAACTACCACCTTATCACGTGACATGATTGCGCTGTTGGACAATATGCAAATTTTGGTTATAAGTAAGAAGCTGGTGAATAAGCTTCATTCAGTAGGCCTCGTTACTTCACTGTGGCTAGGCATTACTCAGATGATAACTAACGAGATTAGTAACTTCGTTACTTGTAGTAATAATATTACGTAATATTAGACTCGTTACAGTAACTATATTACTTAGGTAGCGCGTTACATTTGTAAGTAAAGTAGCTTGCGTTATATTACCTGTTTTTATAGCGTATTTCGTTATATTACTTTGTTACCACAAAAGTAATAATATTACGTAACGCGTTACATAAGTAGCGCGTTACTCCCAAGACTGTGTATAGCTGTGCGTAACAAGAACTATGAGCAAATGTGACCGGGCCTGCGAAAACAGGGCATGTGGGAGCAAACTACATTCCGTCACTTTACAGGTCATATCTCGGTACTGGAACGGAATATTTGCATTCTGTAACGACAATAAGAATGTGTAAATTGGAGTTGGCATAAACAGTGGACCTGAGGACCAAGAATCCGAGACCTGGGGACTAAACTTTTCCTGGAACTTTATATTCTTCACATTCACAATGTTTATAGCTATATCACTTATAGCTAAGTCTCTGTCATTGTAGCTACCACACAGGATAAGGAGGTGTAGTCATGTACTCTAAAAGGGGGTTTGGGTAAGCTTAACCTACAGTAGGCAATTGGAATGAACAGTGGAAATGGAAACCAGAAATGGAAAGTGGAAATGGCAAATTGTCACCCAAGAGTAAAACCCTTGTTTAGTGGCCACCTCTTAAAGACCACCTTTTACAATTTGTACAAAGACCACATTGTAATTAGGTTCTAAAAGATAGTTAAGGTATACTTGGTGATCAGACCACTTCATAGTCACCTTTTATAAAGTCCACCTCTTTACAAAGACCACCTCTTTACATGGTAATATTCAAATATGTATTTTGTGACTCACAGAAAGGGGTCACCCATATTTTGTTCCACACTTTACTCAAATCATTGCTTAGTTTGTACTAGAATGTCATAACAAAAATAGCCCATGCAAGTGAAATGCAGCTAGTCACTACAGCCTACTGATCAATGAAAAAGGAAGTCTCATAAGGAGATGTTGACCTTAGCTGACCTAGCTGTTTTGATAAAGTCATGAAATGATTGATGTTTGGAACTTAGCTATTATTACAATGTGAAAAGGCGGTCTTTGTAAAGAGGTGGTCTTTATAAAAGGTGACCATGAAGTGGTCTTATAAGGTCACTATACCTTAGCTATTTGAGATCCAATTACAATGTGGTCTTTGTACAGAGGTAGTCTTTGTAAGAAGGTGGTCTTTAAGAGGTGGCCACTAAACAAGGACTTTACTCTAGGGTACATTTACGTGACAATTTGACCATTTCCGTTTTCCATTTCCACTTTCCATTTCCGTTTTCCATTTCCACTGTTTCCAATTGCCGTAGACTATTCATTCTTGTTAGCTACACAAATATAATTAATTCTAACACTACACAACCACATGAAGCACATACTTTTAAAGCTGCTTGTGTGATGTATACTGTACAGCAATTGCATGTGCAGTCGCTAAAGTTTCAAGAGTCTTAGCTACTTCCTTGAATACATACCAACAGTACTTGTTGTCATAACTCATAACAGACCTGGTCCAGTGTGCTCATTCTGAAGCATGAGTCATCAGCTGTGGCCTATATTATGCAAATCAGTAATTTGCAATTCAGCAAAGTTGCACCTTACAATTGATTAAACAATTAGCAAGGAGGAAAAATGGTCTGGTCATTACGTAGCATTATAAATTCCAAGAAAAATTGTTTCCAGGTCCACTATTTACAACAAGCCATAAAATTGCTGAAAGAAACACCAACAATAAGTACAATTTGTTCTAGTTTAGCTAGCTATTACCATGTGTATCAATTGAAAAGTGTAAACAAAGCTACCGAGTAAATTATTAGCTGCTCATTCACCAATAGCTACTCAAGAGATTTTTTTTCAGTTGTTGTAACTAGCTCGTGTAACGTCTTGGTGGAATCAGTATGCATAAGGTACATCTGGGGTAAATGCCCCTTTCTGCATGGTATAACACAACACATGCACGGAGAAGCTGTATTAATGTTAGCTTCATTACGGTAACAGTGCCATCACTCTCATTATTAACCAGGTACATACCTGCAAAAAGGGAGCTCATAAACAATGGAGACACTCCAACGGTTGATAAACTAATTATATAATTGCATGCAAAATTTCCTGTGTTCTACACTACCTGGCAGGGTCTCCACATAGATAACACTCTAATAGCAACCATAATAGTACAGTCACTATTATAAAGTGTTTGGATTTTAAGCAGTGGAATAACATTTACTGCACCTTGGTATAGTATACACATCAATGTTAATGAAGTTTTTTTTAAAAAGATCTCATTGAGTAATAACTTTAGTGTACAGTATGGCTACCTAGAACTGTTTAACTTAACAAAAAATACATAATACATAGTCATAATACATAGTCATGTAATGTATGTGGAGCTACACATATACTCACATACTATTTGGGAAAAAGGAAACACAACATGTATAGTTTTATGCAGCTAAATACAAGTCATTGCAGAAGGTCACTAGTTCCTCATTCTGTTAAGATCAGCGTAGGTCAGTGTACAAGGTCCAGTAGGATCTGCCACCTAAAGAATTAGTATAGTGGGTTACTAACAACAGACTATTGTAGTTACATCAAGAAATAACAACATATACTGCAATACTACATACTACATTATTTTATGTAAAATTTTGTAATTTCAATTATTCTCTTAATTCTTTACGATTTAGTGAAATGTTTGAATATCTGGATCCTGTTTGAAAATATAGGTAATCACAAATAAAGATATTCTTTTTAGTAATCAAAGTTATGATAGTAGGCTAGCTATACAAAATTGAAAATACTGTACCACTCACTTGTACACGAGCACAATCAGCATAACATTCACTATCATAAGTTCTTCCGTCAGCTCCACACACTTTATTACTTAACTGAGGAGTGTCGCAGGTACACAGAGTAACACAACGACCGATAACATCTGTAATACTAAAGTCACTACCAGCCTGTGGTAACTGAGCTGTTAAATGACGTTGCTGTGTAGTCAGTCGACCACCAGATAACACTGGAACACTAACAATTATACTGTTCTTTACTATTGGAACACATCTGGTAGTTTCATCACACCTGAAATGTGCAATAATGTACGTATATATATATACATACATATATATATATATATATATATATATATATATATATATATATATATATATTAATTATATACATTATACAGCAATAGCAACTGTATGTGGAAAGTTTAGTGCAAATGACAAGCTATAACGAAACCAGCACATTTCACACCAAGATTGAGTTTACTGAAACTCTACACAAGAACTCAAAACTGTACTGACATTACGTACATATAGGTACACTCGTGCATTATCTATTCTAGGGTAATAAATCCAGTGGTCCTAAGTGGTGTGGCCTTGAATTGATGCTGTACTGGCCTGGTGATACAATAACGGCTCAAATACCAACGAAATTTACAAGTACAAGGATTTTATAATGCTTTCCTGGCTGAGCTGCATCTCAAAGTATTCATCATACAGTAACAGCATCTAGAATATTATAAGCAATATAATTATATTGAAGGAAATTTCTTTATCATTGAATAGTAAGTAGGTGCTCAATATGTAGTGAAAAATTGGTGAATTTAACTACATCTTTGTAAACTGATGTGACTAATATTTTAATTCACAAACTGTCCCAAGAGTTAATCATGCAAGTTTTGATGAGAAGGTCGCATATCTAGCAATGCACTACAATAATCAACATACATATAATCACTGCTATCACCAAGATAACACAATCCTTCTTCTTTAACATATTCTCTACAATATCGTTCCAAACTGAATTTACTAGTAGTGGCAGAGTTGAGTTGTGCTATTTCACCATAGGTCAAAGCAGTGTTGTAGACAGCAAGATATGAGATGGTACCACTGAATCGATCCTTAACACTCTTTATGTGTGGTCCTTCTGGTATTCCTCCAATGAGGAGATCATTGAACTGCAAAATTTATAAAAGATATAATCACATCAAACAATAAATTCAACAAAAAAAGTCATCTATACAAGATACATGAAAGCATACCGGCAATATTTTAGAATAAGTGCTACAAGTAGCCGCTGTTTGGTACTTCATTTACTTTTTGTCAAAATTCCCTGAAGAAATCAATTGTACTATTTATTTACTATATATATATAAAGAACTTTGCGTGGGAGTATCAAAGCAAAAAGGTGTTCTATATTTGTTATAAAGGCGCAAGTGTTCTATATTGGGCAGTTATAGAACACTTTAATAGACCACAGTTCTATATCAGGTAGTTATAGAACTGCCAGGTCTATTTTGTAGGCTGATAGCCTACTTTGAGTGAGTAATCACTCATTTTGGTCAGTACAACCAATCAACCTAGCCAGTGTAGGCTGATAGCTTGACTGTGCTGGCTGACCAGTCAACCCAACCAGTAAGAGAAAAATCACTGAATTTAATTTATAGACACACTTGAAGATTCGATGATGGTTGCTTGTGGTCAGCAGCAGTAAACGCTCTTAGTACATTTTGCTCACATGAATGGACGAGTCCTAAGAATGTGACGGAAATATATATGCTTATTAAAATACCACAATCAAAAATTTTTCGTATTGAGAAGACGGATTAGTCTCACAAAACGACTAATGAAGGCGCAGCACAGTGCAACGCAGGCGAAACACAGGCGAAATGCCTATTCTACCGATGATAACACTTCTCCGTCTTGTGTGTACCTCAAGTTGACAGTTCTCTATACCAGATAAAGCACTGCTTTTCGCTCGTACTATACGGAAAATATAGCACTCAAAGAGTGGTCTCGAGATGAAATACAGCACTCGGCTTCGCCTTGTGCTATATTTGTCTCTCACCCACTCTTTTCGTGCTATATTTCCCGTATAGCACTCGCGGCAGTGCTTTATCTAGTACATATATATATATATATATATATCATAATGCCTTGATTGCCTCACTGCCATCCCATCTCTTACAAATGTGATACATCACAGATATGAGTGCTTCTATAAATACTCAAAATACGAGTAGGTAACAGTGGACCTAGGGACCAAGTACCTGGGACCCGCAGGAATCCAACTCTTCATGGAATTTTATACACTTCAAAATATTCTATACTTGTAGCTACTAAGTACAGTACCTCTGCAAGTAGTCTTGTATGGCCAATCCACTTTTCCCCCCAGCACAGCGTCTCACACGATGTTTACACCAGTTAGAAATTATAAACACCTCTGATAAAGTGACTGCATTCTGTGCCACTCACCTGCTGCACAATGAGCATACTAGTCTACTATGTCACCTAGCTACTAAATTTTAGAAATATTATGCAAACAAATATTCCAGGGAAATAATAATTACTAGATAAGCCGAGTTAAACAAACCCCAGCAGCTCAACAACCAGACTTCATACATCATGGTGCAATGCTTCTAAACTACTCTAGTAGCTAGGTGGCTAGTATGCTCATTGTGCAGCAGGCAGTTTCCTATAAATGTAGTCGGCTTCAGACACTTTTTCAGAGCGCTTATAATTTCTAATTGGTTTAAACATTGTGTTAAATTAGACACTGTGATGGGGGAAAAGTGGATTGGCCACACAAGACTACTTGCAGCGGTACCTAGTACAAGTATAGAATATTGTGAAGTGTATAAAATTCCAAGAAGAGTTGGATTCCCACGGCTCCTCGGGTCCCCTGGTCCTGGGTCCACTGTTTTTACCTATCCTCAAAATACATTAAGCATTATATGTGGCTACAATACCAATACTTGTTGTAAGTACTTTCTTGGTCTCTTTGGTTCTTCAACCAAATGTAGCAACTCGCAATTGTGTTATTAATACAATAATACGACTAGCTAAACATGTTGTAAAACCTTTCTCTGATGGTTAGAAGCCTATAACAGAGGATAGAAATCACTAGAATAATCCAACGAACATTCAATAGAAATTTATGAGAAATTCATTAATTTCACAGGAAATTGTTCGATGAATAATACATACTGGTCAATTATCTGTGACTTTTATCCCATTGAAGCCCTGCTTCAAAGTTAAAAGCTACAAGTATATGGTAGGTAAATCCCAGTAAGTATGTAAGGCTATTGTAAGCATCAAAGACAAGTTTATTTACACATTCAGTTGGATCAAAGGCAACATGAAGCCATACTACATCCAAAAAAACTTAAAGCACAGCAAAAATTAGGGTAAGTATAAAGAGTGGATCCAAGGACCTGAGGGGGACCATAAGTTAATGTTCATACCTTGTATTAGACACCTCTGCTAGTCACAGTGGCTAATCTCACATGGCCAATCCACTTATCCATCACAATTATTCACACTGTGTTTAATACAATTAGAAGTAACAAGTGTCTCTGAAAATTGCCTGCAGTAGCCTCTGTGATCTATGGCAGTAGGCTACTCATACTGCACAAAGAGCATGCTAGCCTATTACGTCACCAGTTAATAAAGTTCAGTGCACATGAAAATGGCTTCAGTGAAGTGATTACTGCAAGGTACACCTGTCCAGCAGCTCAATAAACCATAGATTTCACAGCCCTCCATAGTCTATGAATAAACAGACTTTGAGCCATGCAGCAAACGAAGGCCACAACCTGTTAGAAACAAGCCCTTGATTAATACTACAGTTACTGAAGGTGTGAAGAATGAATGGCCTACAAGGCACTTATAGCTTCTATGGAACCGTCATGATGACAGGACAGAGAAAGAGTGATCCAGGTTAATTGAGACTAGCCACTGTGACTCACAAAAGTATCTAGTACAAGGAGAAAATGTATAAATTCTAGGGTCCCCATGGGTCCTGGGTCACCGGGTCTTTAACCCTGGGTCCACTGTTTATACTACCCCAAAAATTATAACCAGCTTGAAGGTACCTATGTTATAACAAGTATGTAATTAACAACTCTATTCAGCAACTGTCTGTCACATTGTTTGTGATCAAAGCATAGGATAGAAGCCAGTCATACCACACCTCAGTCTTAGATTTTCTTTGCTATCAACACCTCAGCCTCAACATCTTGTCCTTGGCTTTGCCTCAGACTCGAGTTGATAACAACAATATCCTACTCATGGTGGGGTTTACCTCTAACTTACTCTAATTGGTACATAATATGTAATGAACTAACAAAAGCAGCTAAGTCGTGAAGACAAATCTTTAGTGTTTTGACATTTAATTTAGTGGCTAGTTGATAATTACTCGTATGTGATAACAAGTATAATGTAGGTGACTGATATTTCCTACTGTACATACTCCTGTGCAGAGCATTAAAATGAAACAGTCTATATGAAACACAACTATGAAAGATGGCGTAAACTGAAAGTTCATATAACTATACTAGAATACTCTTTCACAAGTTAGGCCATAAAGGACAAAACTTGGTCAATACTTGGCTGCTTATGGGTTGTATACAATCACTGGACTGGACTAGTGGACTGGACTGGTGGACTGACTACTGGACTCAGGTGTTTTCCCTTTTAAACCAAATATTTGGGAAACTGGTTGTAAGTATGCTAGTTAGACCACTCCCCCACACATAAAGAAACCCACACACAAACAAAAGAAAGGTGTGATCATGCCAGATTTGCCAATATTTAGCTATGTACAGATGTTCTAGTAGTTATTGTACGTCAACAAATCTAAAACAGAAGTCAATGCGGTAATTATAGTTTAAAGTTCAAAATGAATCAATTTGATTGGTTGAAATCTTGTGCACGTGATTTCGCTTGTTATTGCTGTTGTGCAAAGACTATAGAACCTTTGTATCAGCTATGGAATAGCAAGACAGTTAACTGTCACCACTTAATTTAGCTGACTCCATGACTATAACTTGTAAGATACATGGTTACTACAACACTACATACACATGTACTGTATGGTTTGTACTTCATGATAAGACAAATGGTAGTCGTACAATAGAGATTATGCCAAGAGAGAGAATCGGACACAATCCTAAGATAACAGACAGTGCCAAGTAGACAGGTTCACCTGCATATTTTACATTCAATGTAACAATAGCTACAACTAGTTGCCCAAACATGTGCCAAAATGAAAAAAATGAAAAAAACAAACAAAAAAAACCCAGTCCACTAGTCCAGTCCAGTGATTGTATACAACCCTACTTATGCTAGTAAGGGATGTTTTCTACATACTAATTTTCAGATTATATTCAGGCTTTCAGCCTTCTTGTGCATTCTGAGTGCAATAGCAGTTAATAAAACTTACCCCAGGTTGGAACTGACATTCTGGGATATTGTTTTCCACTCTAACAATCTCTCCATCAATAAAGAGTAGAGCTCTACTATTAGTACCATCTATTACTGCACTAACAGAGTGGTTGTAAACATCAGCAATAGCCACATTCATAAAGGTTATCATATACGTTGTACCATTAACTGTTCTGTATGATAGTATTATTTGACTTTCACTGGATTGTAAGTACAATGCCCAATCTACTGTGTTCCTGTCAGCACCTTTAGCAATAACATAACCATCATTGTCACTATCTTGTTGTAGGATAGCAAATATGGTCAGGTCTCTATCAAGATCAGGGTGATCTGTAGCTGGTCTTGTGATAACAGTTAGTCCATCAAATTTGGTAGATGATGAAATGTAACTGGTCTTGTCACCACTAATTGTTGATGCATCAGACTCTAAGTAACCCTCACTAATATAAGATGGCTGCTCTTCTCCACAATAAGATCCTTCACGACAATCATCATCACTAGTACAAACTGAAAATTCACAATGTAATAATACCAAATCACTACATCAATACATTCTTACTTGGAGGAACATATTGACAAGTGTGAGTACCCAGGATACCTGGGAAACACCTCAATGATGGATCACACCTACGTATACAATTGCCACAGATTATGTCACTGCATAAATCAAACAAAGTAAAGCGTGTCACATATTTTGACTACAAAATATATGTAAGTGCACTCTTAGATTGAAAGAAAAGTTACTCATAAATTTTCTAAATACACACGTATCATTAATATAACATGCATACATATGTAATTAGTTACACAAATGTACTATACCTGTCCAAGTCTTCCAAACAGAATTCAGTACTCTCAACAGTTGGTGGTGGACAAATCTCACCAAGTGTGAGATAATGTGTACATCTACCATATCGTACAATACTGGTATCCATTAGTGAACACACTGAACTATTAGCAAACAGGTATCCATTGAATATTGCTACTTGATTGATTGTTCCATTAAAGTAACCAACGTTAGGTGGTACCCCTCCTACTAGTAGGTTAATGGCATCACCATCACTAACCTGTGTAAATAAAATGACATGTTAATTGTTTTAGAAGATTTCACAGATCTCATTTGGCATCATCTAGGGTTGAAATGTGCTCAACTGCTGGCCTGGGTAACCCACCAACCAGTGAATGGCAGCTACCCAGACGTGGCCTGGTTTGATTAATTTAATAATTGAAACAGAGGTCATGAGAGGTGGACATTTGATTCAAGAACTGTACATTGGGCATTGTTATACAAGATATGGTAGATGGTTGGTGCTTGTCAAGGCTCTCTATACCTATGCTTACTTTAACAAGGCAACACTTATGATGCCTACTTCAGAGAAACCATCCAGGCATTGGTTGAAGCACTACTACTCATTGACAAAGCCCACTCTGAAACCCCATGAATACATACACTATTCACTGCAATTAATCTTCATGGTTGAAAATGATCAAGCTTGATCATCTCAAAAATGGTCTAATGGTAAATTAGACCAGAATTTTATAAAGCAGATAAGGTGCTATCAATTCAGAGGCCTGGACTAACTGGGATAATCTGGATTATTTCCAGTTTAAAAATGTTAACCCTAGTGTATCTACAACAATAAAACTTACTCCTAAGTTTGGATTAACATTTGAAGCTGGAAGTTCAAAGAAACCCAAATTCAATGCTCCTGACAGGTCAACTTGTACATCATCAACAAACACTCTTACTAGAGGAAACGTAATCAACAGACAGTGTTCATTTCCATCACTCAGTGTAGGAATATCAAATATAGCTTCACCATCGCTGTATTCAATGGTTAACCTTGTTCTGCCTTGAATTGTCACACTATCTAAATGAACAGCAAAATTAATGGCATTCGGATCACTGCCATAGAAGAGTAAATATGCAATGTTGTTTGGAGCTTGACTGAAATTAGCATAAAATGTGAACTCATCTCCAAATTCTGGTCTTCTGGTAGATGGAATAACAACAAAAGTGTTCTCATTCAGTACAACTGGTTGTTGCAGTAGTGTAGTGTGTGGTGGGAAATCATTTGCTGGACATTCCTTCTGGCAGAAGTCTCCATCATCCTACACAACCATTAAAAATCTAAAGTTATAGAGGGCTGGTGTGTATTGAAACTACAATTTGCAGCATTGTATATAGTGGAAGTTCATGGATTAAATGGTAGAGTTAAACTTCAGATGCTTAATTGGCTGACTCAGATGCATACACATAGGATCCATGGGACTTCTCAGCATGCTACATCAGGACTGTATAATCTTAGACCCAGGTTGAGAAAAATTGTAGAGTATGTAGCCATTATACATTCACAGTTGATTTGTGCACAACTTTTAAACAGGTAGTTCAATGTCAACTAGTCAACCTACACACTCAGTCTAAAACCATTTTCCCACATAATTGTGACTGAATTTGCGAGAAGGGATCTTCCAAACACATCCAATTCTATGAACTTGGAAGACCACAACTCTGTGTTCAAAAACGATAAAAGCCTGAAATTTTCTCCATCTATTAATTATGTTGATGCTCACTACTGACCAAATTTCTTAGCAATAACTTTTCCCAATAGGAAGGTATGAATTGTCAAAGTTAGTAAATTTGATGTGTGCGCGGAAGACTCATTTTCACAAATCCAGTCACAATTTTGCTATTTAAAGAAATTCAAACGTGAGTCCAGTCCAGTGATTGTTTCAATCTTAGTTTTTTTTAGGTGCGTCTAAACTATCTTGTACATATTTGGCTTTCATATGAGCCCTCAATTTAATTTTCTAAGAGAAAATAATATGCATTTTACTCCTTATGATTCTTTTCCAGTATGTGTGGTCCAAAGTATAATTATGTCTGATTGGCTGCAGATGCAGTCATGTGTGGATAGCTTTCTACTATTGCATGTTAATTAACTGATACTTTATTGAAGCTGTTCTAAAGTTCCTCTATAGGCCACAGACTTGACCTTAGTTTAATCTCTCCAGTACCTTACTGGAGTTCAAAAATAATTGACAGATAGTCAATATTTTAGCACCCACTGTACATGCATAGTTACACTGTAATTTTATCATGTGTTCTGTGTGATTTAATAGCCCAACTGTACACTGGGATTTCTTAAAAGTAATATGAACAATCTTCCAAGATGCCTCCATGAACATAGTTAAGTTTAGTGCAAAGTTTGTATATGCACAGTCATTATATCCTTACACAGCAAAATAAGAAAACATACCTGTGCGTGACCCAGTCTATCTTATAGCCTTTCCATATAGCATATTTTGAGTCACTAGACTTGGAAACTTATACCTCGTCTTGTTAATACGGTACTTAGTAGCCTGAAACTTGGTCAGCTCATCACATAACAGAACTATGTGGAAATGCTCAGGACTTTGTGATGAACAGTTAGCTGATGGTTTATTTGTGTGATATAGGACGGTGTATACCTTATTAGAGTAGTTGAAGTTTTGTAACTAACTTGGGAAAATATATAGACACATATATGTGACAAAACCAGTACAGCTGTGCCTGATAAACTAGCCTTTCCAAATACTAAGTTTGTTAACTCACATTGTGTGCAAGTACTAAAAGTAGCTTTGCATTGCAACTAGTGATTATGTGCTACGAAGAAATGTGTATATTATGCATATTACAGAACTTACTGGTCCACAGTCTCCATCTTCAGCACAATCTGTATACAACAATGAACTATATTAATTACATGTAGCTCTAAGCAAACATGCATTGTTAAATGTATTCAGCTATTATATACATATCTTCTAGAATTCTACATTCAGTATTGGTTGGTCCAATACAGTAAAAAGCAATATTGTCAATTGGGTTAACTTTAAAAAGTGGTGACCAGCACAGCTAATAAAACATTAATTTTACAGACAGCTATTGTTTACACCCATTACTCACTTAATGTTGAGTTATCAGGTATGCCTACTCCTTCTGACAACACAAAGAAGCTTCCAATGCTCAACACTGTATTATAAAAACATACAAGTGTGAAATTACAAAATTAAATATACAGTACACCCTTTATCATTTTAAGGAACATTACCACACAGCTTAAGACATAGTTGATACCAAATCTACTCAATGCCAGCATTTGGAAGTATAAAAAGTGAAATGAAATGATGAAAATGCTACAAATTTATTCTCCGTCATTGCAGTATTTGATACTGGCTCATTACAGTAAATACAGTACTGCACGCCTTAATACAAGTTTCTTCCAAGTTTACTCACATCCCTAAACTTAAAACAGTATGGACTTTGTTGCCTAGAGTACTACATCTAAGCCATGCAATAAACTAAGCAACATAAACTTTTAATTTATCATCCTCACCTACATGGATCATCATTGTGTTAACAGCATAATTTTTGGACCAACGGTTGCCGATTGGTAACCCTTTAACAGCTTATTAAATCAGTGTTTAGCTAAAACAAAATTGCATTCTGAGCCATGCGAGCTGTTTTATGTAGCTATCTGGTTAATAAAAAGTATCAGTACATGATACAGTCAAATAAACAACTAGCCCTAACCAACCTGAGACCCGGGAAATATAGGGAGGTGAGATTGGTGGCATTTACGTACATAGTTAAAACAAATTGCATTTTTGTATAAAGTATTTTCGCTCTTTACAAGTAGTTAAAGTGAAGAGTGGCAAAGTGCCATTTGGTGGGAAAGACCGATGGAAGTTCTCACCAACTAGGGGAGTCTGGGGGCATATACTCCCCAAAATTGCTGTAATGACTGGAGAGAAATCATTGAGATCTGGAAGTAGATTAAGAAATAGTGAATTAACATAGATAAAAAAAGAGCTGTGTATATCCCTTCACCGCCAAATTTGTAGCAGTTCCAATCTACTACTTGTAACTTACATACCATATCATATAATCCTATATCAAATTACTTGCTATAGAACAAGAAATTCAATTATTATTGAGTTAATGTTTACACAAGAGCAACCACAAAGGCTTTATATAACTTTATAGTATAAAAATTGATCTAAGCAAACCAAACTCGAAATTTCACAACTTTACAGGTTAGCAATGTTTATAATATTACAATAAACATCACTAACCTGTTTATAGTTGAAGCAATCATCTCTAAGTCTGTTTTCCAGGAATTGAACAAGTGCACATGCACATACAGGCACGAGGTCACTGTTTTGAGGCATACAAAAGTAGCAACATGCCACTCCAACCTATATAATCCCTATTCTCACTGTTTCTCTTTACTAGTACATGAGAAACCAGTTGTTCCTGTTCCCATTCACTTAAGGGAGTGCCTGCTACAGGATACGCGTAGGGGCTACTAAAGCACTCAACTGAAGTTACAGAATATTTAGAATGTTATGCTATGGGCATTTATATATTGAAACCACCATATGGCAGTTGTGGCGGTGAGAGGGATATAGCTATAATATTTACAAACTTGAAAGTGGTTTTAAGGCTTTTATAGGGTAATGGTGGACTGTAAAAGAGAAAAATCTTAAATGATATTATTTTGGCTTATAATGTAATTTTAATCAAATTTAAAAGTGTACAAAGGAGAAAAATAGCTTTATCAATTAAGATTATAATCAAATACCTGAAAGATCGTAAGATGCACACAATACTATATATATACACAAATAACTTTATATAGCCGGTTCTGCAGTGCGGTTAGCTACACTTTAACTTTAGCCTGACATTACAACTAGCTTATCACTATTTACAACTAGCCAAAAATCATTTACAACTAGCCTTTTGGCCACAACTAGCCCTCTTTTAGCCCCTGAAAACTATAATTCATAAATCTGTCACATCACTATTTTGAACACTGGTGAAAACAAAAAAACCAATAATTAAGTGTATATACGTAGCCTTACCATATTTTTAGCATTACACACACCATCATTAGCATTACTTTTAAGCACTGTAGCAATGGTATTGTGGTGTACAACCACCAAAATGACCTTTCTCTAAATGTGGTCATATCTCACACTACATACATGGGTATACATACATAGCTAACACACAATAGTGATCATACCACCAACCAAGACAACATTACATGGTATTGAGCTGCCATTAATGATCCAAACTATAATACTGCTGATACTACTGAATTGTTGATAAACACTTCATGTACGTATCAATATAGGTACATCCAGAGTTATAGCTACTAACTTAATATTGTTGTTTTTTTTACTATACACTGTACAATAAGTGTTACAGTATATCTTTAGGACTCAAGAGTGGCACCACTACAGTATTAAACACCAACCCAACACTAGATGGTATCTTTGCAGAACATACGTAGACCATGACAGCAGCCATAAATGAACCCGATTATATATTAAACATAGTTAGCTACACAGTCACTGTAGCTAAAAGTAGTACTACAGCTTCTCTGGTTGCATATAATATCTAGCTGGCTTTTAACTGCAGAGTATAAAACAATTCCCCAGTGGTTAATTGCATGTACCGAAACGTTTGTTTTGTATCTAGTTAAGGCCACTCGAAATAAATTATCTGTTTCCCATCCTGTCATACTATGTTAGGCATATTTTGCATGTGGGCGGGCATTCTTCCATTATTTCGTTAGCTTTCTAAGCCATTATTTGCTGGTCACAACCATATAAAGCTTGCCGGTGCTTCAGTTTTTAAGTTGCAGGACAAGATCAACTGTACTGAGCCTGTAGCTACACAGTAGTCTATATGCAAGAAAAAAAATACGGATTATAATGGAATAGCTATCATAGTTTTAGTGCTCAATGATAGTAAACAGATTCGGGCGGTGCCGGACGGAAACAAAGAGCTAAGTACGTATATTGTGGTGTCTGCAAGTCGACTCACTCAGAAAGAGTAGGCGGGACTCCATACTTCTCGCCTCCGAGTCCACTGTGACACAAGAACTTTACACGTGAATAGCTACCAACCAGGGGGGAATCTGATGTACAGCTTGGCACCGGATTGTAAAGTAAGAAACGCGATCGAACTTCTAGTAACTTGGCGCCACAAGTTGTTCACAACTACGTACAGTAGGTTGCTACCTCTTGCTAGGGTGTGTCTGGAAACTACCACCACGTGTAAACTATCCAACCTCAGCCAGGCTCGTGAGGAATTTAATTAATGCATGGAATCACGTGATACTCTGCAAAAATCATCTGGCTGTATTTTACAGGCATAGCAGCAACCGGCTATTTCTGTACAGACATTATGAATGTATAAATGTATTGTTGTACTGCCAAACTCCTAAGAAGTGTTTTTACCTTACCATAATCCACTGTAGCTACCACTCTCAGGTGTGAAAGCAGCTAGTGTACCAGTCTTCAGAGAGTGACAGTAAAATTATTATTATTATTTTACCTGGCACTGTAGCTGTTTCCCTCAGTGTACATAATTACGTACATATAGTAATACAATTATATCTTTAGTGTGTGCATTATGTAGTGCAAGAAATACAGTCATGTATATGACTTCAATTACATACGTAGTTCTACCAGGCTATGCAACCACACTTTGTCATATATTTCAAAGGAAAAGTAGTGTTCCAATACCAACTCCATCTTTAGCCTCAGTATTGAAACAAATAATTCAAAAAAAGCCCCTAATATAAAATGTGCCACAAATCTATTTAATGACTCCAATGCTATTGTATATGGATATAAGTAAGATCTTCGGGTGTATCCATTCACTGGACTGGACTACTGGACTGGATTACTGGACTGGACTACTGGACTCACATAAAATTTGCTCAAACACATTTTCCGACCACAAACACCTTTTTCAACCATCTAAAAGTGATTATCTAGAGCAGTATACCACACATGGAGAGGACAAGAACCCTCTCCATGTAGGCACACACATACAGCTAACTGTAGTCTATTATTTTAAATTATTTTAAGCACAAGTGTTGAAAGTCTGTAGGACACCTGGTCCTACAGCCTGTTTAAAGATGTGTGTTTGAAAAAGGTGCTAGTTTGGTGGTTTATTTAATGGTATAACTTTGGTTTGAACTCTTGTTACAGTTACTGTTATTTATTGCAAATATATGTAACCTTACCTTCCTGTTTGATAGTGTGCACAATGAGAAGCAATTCTTTCTAAAACCTACTTGTTGCTATTTACAAACATTAAACCAAAGGTCTGGCGAAGCTAGAGTGAATGTGCAGATGGCTGAAAGGCTATAGGCAATTTCTGCGTTACATAACATAATTGCATTGTGTAAAATTATTATTGACTTGTGTGCTATTTTACAAGAAGGCTATAGAGAAGACAGACAGACAGACAGACACATACAATAGTAGTGTTAACAGTTGAAACATTGCTAGCAGTAGGTAGATTATTTTTGATAACGTACTGCACTAAGGTTTTAGTGTTGTTTTTGTAATTAAAGTACACGTTTTAGTACATGTTTTATGTCAGTGAATGGTATCAATTTTTAGAAAATAACAAAAAAATAAAAAAATTGAGTCCAGTAGTCCAGTCCAGTAATCCAGTCCAGTAGTCCAGTCCAGTGAATGGATACACCCTAAGATCTTCCTCATGTATGAAAGGTTTGGTAGTTATGACAGTAGGGTACATGGACACATAATTTGCCTATATACTGCTTTAGCAATCACCCATGCATGCCTTTGTAAAACTAATATCTGGTAAATGTTTTTCTACATACTGTACGTAGCTACATAATGCTTCCTATAAAATTGCTATAAATTAATTTTGGTGAACTTTGAAACATTGTGAAAGCTATAATGGCTACAGCTCCGGGGGGGAACAGCCCCTCAGCTGCCAGAGATTCTATACTCTGATCAGCCCCATCTCACATCAACTACTTCCTCCACCCTCCACCACTGTGGGGAACTTCACTGGAAACTGTGGAACAACTAGAGAGTTGTCACCATTAAGGACAACTCTCTGCTTCCTACCAAAGACAAAGTTCTGTACCCGATCAAGTAGGCACCCACTTATGTCATAAGCTTTTAATTTCAGTTATGAGGGACTGAATCAATGGCTTAACAGAATTATAAATAGATTATATCAACAGGATATCCATCGTCCATTGCCGTAAGGAGTTGTGTTGTACATGATCAGCCAGATTACATGAATCCATGTTGGAAATAAATATTCTTGTTTGTGAACATATGCTGTGCTATACTATCTTTAAAATCCAGATTATTGTTGATAAGTTGATATTATACAGTGTGTTGACTTATGTTTCACTTGTGTTTGAAGTAAACGTGAAAGCTAAACACATGCTCTATTATATTGACCAACTATAAACATGTACAGCAAAAGTGAACAATGTGTATAAGCTTGGCTGTTAAATTCTGAGAGTACGCATATGCTGAAATGTTAGCAATGGATTCACTCTTGTGGCAAGTAAGGTATGTATTACAACATTCACCATAGAACGTATCATGTTAATGTGAATTGCTCTATTAGCAAATGTGTGTGTAATCAAGAGAGATAATTGCTATCAATATGTTTGTAACAAATATGGTATTGTTTTGACCATCATATTCATGTGTGTATTCATCGTCATCTAAATACAACAGTATTCCATAACTTGTTTCAATTCTAGTATATATTGCAATTGAATCTAAATGAGATATTCCGACCACATTGTAGCACATTATTCCATATTGTCTGTGTTCTTGTATGGTTACATTGATTATTGAAGTGAAAGAGCAACAGGCAACATGTAAGCTAGGGGAATAAATTTCTGGCAAATGAACCAAGCGACGATCAAAATAATAATCATCAACCGGACATTTTACAGAGATAGGTAGTAGCCAGTTACTATACCCTCCACATTGTTCAAATAACAAGTGTGATATGGTGACATTGTAGGAACAAATAGCATGGAAGGATGCTCTGTAGAAACATTTCAGGACTACACTTGTTGATTTGTTTACAATACCAACAAATTAAAGGACACATTGTGTACATGTTGTATTACAATATTTGATGCAACATTATACAGTCCTGGTAGTAAATTAAATTCAACATTTGATATATTGGATAGGCTGTTATTCAGTAGGAGATCATCCAGTGTAGTATAGGGCTGAGAAGGACAGTGAATATTCTGATATAATATATATATTCTGGCTGCTGCTGCAGCATTTGTACACAAGGCTGCAATGGTTATGAGGATGATTATGAGACATGTCATTGATGATTAGTACATCTGTATCAATTCTGAATCAATGATAAGGATTACTATTTTGGTCAGACAAGTCATTTAATTACACCATTAGTAGATATTTCTGGCTTAGAAGTAATTAATGTAAGTCTAATTAATATCACGTTTAATCACAACAGATACTGTGGAATAATATTCTGCTCCACTTATAGTTCTGCTGAAACTACAAGGGCTCATAAATGGAACACGTTCATTAGGCACTATTGAGTACTTGGTACTTATTCAAATGGCATTAGGTTACTTAACTGGACTTAGTGTTTTCATCTCTAACAACAAAATACAAAACATCATGGGAATTTACAAAAGTAATGTCACGTTTTCTCGTTTTTCAATAATAACTGCTTTAACACTATTGATTCAGAATTTGTATCACCATACGCATACATCAGAGTTTTGGAATATTCCAATATAATGTTTGAATCAAACTTTTGTCACAGAGAGCTGATAGCAGTTAAAGAGTGTATCCATATTGTCTATTTCAATATATTGCTACAGTCGTTAATTTAACAGTACTTGGAGATCAATTTAAGCTTCAATTCCATAGCATAAAATTTATCTCAAACTATCAACAACACATTACCGTAAACTATTACACATCTCACTGTTGATGGTTGGAAAATGCTACATTCAGTGAATACGATGCTGGAGAAATAAATGAAAATATTATACAAATTGACAGTACCAATATCACATTAGACAAACATATCAACTTGTGCTATTATCCACATGACTACGTGTATAATTGTACCACTTACGTATATATTGGGACGTGTTTTTCCAGGACAAACATTACAAGCAGAGCTTTGTAAACCATTTATAAAAGAAACAACATTTGTTGTCACTTGTAAAATTGCCCATCCAGCTGAACTCACTGTAGGCAAACAACCCACAATAGTTAATTTTACAATTGTTTCAAACAGAACTGATCAGTGTTCCTTGTTTTTACTAGCACAGACTAATCCCTATCAACATTAAGATGTATTTCAAGTACAGCTTTTGCCTTGTCCAAATGGATTTATGTTACTAAATGGAATTTGTGATTGTTATCCTCATCTTGTTAATAGTGACCTACAAATTAACACTTGTTATATCAATGAATTAGCAATTAAACGTCCCGGTAATAGTTGGATTGTTTTTCAAAATCAAAGTTGTGAAACATGCCAATATCCTCCCATTGTCCAATGGATTACTGTTCACCCAGCACAACAATGTTAAACTTGGAACATCCTGATTCACAGTGTCAGTTTCACAGGACTGGCCTCTTGTATTCACAGTGTCAAAATAGACTTGGTATGATATTTGATTCATCAAGATGTATGAGACGTACCAATGTGTATTTGTTACTGAGTATTATTGTGTTGATAGCTGGAGTTGCTCTGGTAGTGTTATTGTATTGTCTAAATTTGACAGTCACTAAAGGAACAATTAATGGAATAATATTCTATGCACAGGCGGTGGGGGATGGGAGGGCTAGGGGGCTGAAGCCTCCCCACATTCTGCTGAGAGGAGGCTAAGAATGATATCTCACTGAAATTATCTTTCCTGGAGTGGGGCTGAAAACTGTGAAAAATATAGATATACTAGCTCTCAAATGCCCTAATAGAACAGTCAAAAGGCTGCATAAAAACTTGTTCCTAAAAGTTGTCTAAAAATTGATTTAAAATTTTTCTATAGCGGGAATCAAACTACTGACCTCTTACTTGAGTGAGTTGGTGTATTACCACTGTACCAATTATTTCCAAGTCAGCAAATGAGAGCTGAAACAACATGAGAAAACTGTTCTATTAGAGTATCTTGATCTTTGCAAGGATTTCAAGGATAGAAATATGTATGGCAGGCCAAACTAACTCACCACACATATACATTGTTTTGCTTACAAAGGCTCAGCATAATTACAGTGGTGAATATGGGGGGGTTGCAAGGGTCTCAGCTGATACCCCTCTGAAAATTTTAATACCGAATGCACGCACCCCAAATTTATTTACAATTCATGTGGATGATAAAATCACAAAGAGTTATACAATAGTGTATTATATTAGGAGTTTTTCAGCCAAACTGTATAATTCTATGTCGTGACTAGGTTGTGTACATGACAGTGTATTTGGCCCCAAATACTATTCAATGCTCAGCAAATTTTAAATAAAATAATCAAGCTCACGTGATAATAGTTGGCCTCTAATGCGAGGCAAGGATGTGTTCCTTTTGGGTGAGCATTTTGTGAGCCCAACATACACAATATGGAGTAATTTGTTAAATTCTTGTGGTTTCACTGTAATAAAAGAAAAATTAATGTGCAGTAGAACCCATGCAGGCTTGCCATGCAATGCCCTGATAGGATCTGAACAAATTTCATCATAACCTTAAGCTAGATTAGCTCACATGATCCACATTCCACACACTAATCATTATGCAGTATCAAGTAGCAACTCTTGATCCTTTACATTGCTAGTCTAGCAGTACATACCGTTGACGGTAATTTGCTTTTTTTTCGTTGTAAAATAATTTTCGAACGCAAGTACTTATATGAATATTTCTCACAAGAAATTTTTTTGCATAAGATCGAACTATTCTAATAGAGCAGTTATTCACGTAAATCATGCGAAAATATTTTTACACAAAAATTTTTTATCACGAAAAATTTTTGCACGAAAATAAAGCGAATTACGGTAGTAGTACCACTAGTACGTACCATATGGGTTGAATTATCCAGCTGGATTAAATCTCAGGCTGTAAGATTACCTGAAACATTGAGTATATCATTGGAAAAAAATTAAAGAAAGATAACTAATAGTACATGACAGTGTAGCTTATTTCTAGGGAGGGAAATACACCATCATGTACTTACCTGGTCACTAATAGTATTATAATCTCACATCAGGTGCTCTGGACCCTTGTGAGATTTTTAATTCTATGTCGTGACGAGGTTACATACATGACAGTGCATGAGTTCAAAGCCTCCTGAGAGCATTGATTCTCTTTATTCATGTATTTAATAAACATGTCAAACAAACCTTGAAATGAAGCTTAAGCTTTTGAGGGGTGTCATGAGGACAGATTGTCCGTAAACCGTCGAGCATATTCAACTATGGCTTTTAGCATATTGAAGTGCATGCAAAGTACAGAATAGTTATTCCTTATTTTAAACATTTTGCATTTTGATGCTGCAACATCATCACCACAGCACCACAAACCAAGCCCTTGCAAGGCAACACCTGGCTAGTAGTTATACACTGGAAGTATTGTTGAGTTTATAGTTATTTATTTTCCAAATATTCATTACCACTTGTGCTATGGTGCTAAGAAAAAAACCTTGGCCAGAAGGTAACTGACTTAGTCAAACTCTGCTTTATTTAAATTTGGATAAATGTCCATGAAATCCAGGAAAATTTATCCGACAATATAGTGCTGCACAACTTGTAGCATAAAAATAAACTGCACAGTGCCCAGTTGCCTTGTCTTATGCCTTGTACAAGAAATACAGATCCTTAATAAATTCAATTTGCTACATGAAACAACTCACTTTCTCTATTTTCATTCAGTCAGCGACCACCTTCACACACAGGGGTGTATATTCCCAAAACTTGTAATTCTACTATATGCATCTGTTTGGTAGCTGGTGTGATACAGGCCTTCCAGTAAAGAAATGTACTGTATATCGAGACACTGTATCATTAGATACAGTCCAAAATCATTGCATCTAGTTACACTCACGTGCTGCAATTTAAACTATGTTTGGGTACTATCAAATAGATGTAACTGTGAAGAGAGTAAGATACTTTTCCACTTACAACTTGCAAGAGTACCATCTACAAGCTGAAAAACATCACTTTACATTATAAAAACAATGCTGGAGTGTGCATAAGTCATCCTTGATTAATAAACAAGTGTAAATAAGCATAGTCTTCCCAACAGCTACTATCTATAAGACACTCTTAGACAGAACATTCTGTTGTCGGCACAGTTCAGGAATTTGACCGAAAAACTGAAAAATGTCCCCTTGAGAGCATCCTGATATATTGAAATTGAGCATACGCACTAAAACTGTAGCAAAATGGGAGCCAGACTAGTATAAGAGGATTGTCAGGCTAAGGCAATGCAATGCTGGGAACATTTTTCCTCTGCATGTATGTCACAGAATCTGTTTCATAGTAATTCTCAGTTTCTATCTTTGTCAGTGTTGTATGTTATAAAAAATTTTAATGAACTAAGTTCCTGCATTGCATGTCAATCAGGTTCCAATACTACCCAGTCTATCCACATATGCATTGATGAATTTATCTAAGATAACGAGCAGTGTTAGCTATCACCAGGCAGAGTAGTTATTGAAGGAACAAATGGGGTCTGCTTTACATTTACATCTTTTATAATTGCTGGCAAGTCACTCCATAGGTCTGTGGCATAATATTAATGCAACCACATAGTAAATTGGTAAGTAGACACAGAGGGAATACTATAACTATAACCATTAAGGTAACGTTTATTCTTGTGGGGCATGTGATCAGTAGATTTTACTTATTCAATGGAGCAAACCTAAACTATCATCTCCTACATATCACATAGAACAGAGAGGAATGTGCAGTATGTACACAGGTGAAATTAGTAAAATTTTAAAGTTGGTTAAGTAGTGGAAAGCATACAGGGAATATTATAACTATAACCATTAAGGAAATGTTTATTCCTGTGGCTACATGTGATCAGTAGGAGATGATAGTTCACATTTAGTTATTTAATGGAGCAAACCTAAGCTACCATCTCCTACATATCACATACAAAAGAGAGGCCGGGAATATGCAGTATGTGCACATGAGGTGTTACAGGTGTATTGTTCTAACCACTGGTGTTAACTCATGATCAGACATTATGTGTGCACAAGAGCTATAATGCTACTGTGAGCTTCACTGTACAAGCTCAACAATAACAGGGTCAGCTCTTCCCTGATGTAAATACTCTCAACTTAGTCTACTGTAAAAATCTGGGCCAGCCACCCACCTTGATTTATTTCTGGATCAGTGCCTGCTGATGAATGTCATAGGTGACTGCTCTAGCTATTAGAGTATCTAAATCTTATGCACCTCCAATGCAGCTAGGCTGATCCTATGCAGTGATCTGTGCCCTTGTTGAATAACCTATCCATGCAATGATAACGCCTGCAATGCTCTTGATAAATAAGAATAGCTATAGCTAAGTCAGCTGCAGTGATCCATCACAAACAGCTTAGCTATATATGCAATCACTGGGATACTCTCTGTGGCAACACCATTGCTGGTGAAGCATTTTGTGACACGCATTTTGAATATAATTCATCACAGTTAATATTCTGCTCAACTCATATTCATGGCAACACTTTGGACCTTATCCTTACTAACAACGATGACCTAATAGACAGTATTTCAGTAAGTCCTACTGATAACCTACCTATCAAATCTGATCACTATACTATCACTTTTGAGTTATCACTAGTAAGACCTCAGCCAACAGAAAGTATTTCTCAACATGTTTACGATTTCTCTAAACTGATTTTGTTGGAATGAATACCTACATAATTCAACTCTATTATTGTCAACTGTCTGTTCTTATCTGATGTTGAAATTACATGGGATATGATTAAGTCTATATTTATGAAGCCATGATGTTATATATTCCTACAATACAAATCCGCTCCAAACAATACCCCAAGTGGTTTAACAGAGATCTACGACATCAACTGATTCAGAAGTGTTCGCACACCCTGAGAAGAAAGTACATGTACAAGCATTCATCTTCTGAACAAAATGCAAGTTGATTAAATCATGCTGAAGACATCTTCCAGCAAAGTGCAGCTGCAGCTAAGTCTAGCTATGAAACTACACTCATCACCAATTATGCTAATTTTTCTAATCCAGCAATATACTGTTACATAAGTAGCTTTACGAAGTCAGCCACAGTCCCACCCACCATCCACCTTGATGCCACTTCAGCCAACAGCGACATTTCTAGAGCAAATCTCTTCAATCAATATTTCTATTCAGCCTTTACACTACCGGTTACAACTCCACATCATGCAAATGCAACCTCACACCCTAATGAAATGAACTCACTGGTCTTTAGTGAAGAAGAAGTGTATTCAGTTTTAAATCAGTTTGATCCTAATAAAGCTACAGGAATAGACTCTATTAGTCCCAAAATTCTTAAATATTGTGCTTCCTTACTCACCCGTCCATTATGCCACTTTTTCAATTTAAGTTGGGCATTCGGTGTAATCCCTCAGGAATGGAAAACTAGTTGTACCAGTGTATAAATCAGCTAATCAATCATCCGTAAAGAATTACAGACCTATTTCCCTTCTATTTAGCACATCAAAAGTTTTAGAAACTCTTATCTACAACAAAATCATTGATCATGTACTTAATAATTTCACTACATGCCAGTTTGTATTCCTGCCTGGTAGGTCCACCACTCAACAACTTTTGTTATAATTAAACAGTATGTAGAAAGCTACTTCTCAAGGACAGTCAAGGTCACCAAACTGATTCTATCTATCTTGATTTTTGAATGGCTTTTGATAGCATATCCCTCAACAATCTCTTAGTTAAACGAACAAACTATGGAATAACTGGAAATCTTTGGAATTGGATTAACAACTATCTACATAATCGCTCTCAGTGTATTATAGTCTGCATTGCTATCTCTGATCCCCGTTACCAGTGTTATCCAGTGTGTCCCAGGACAGCTTCCTCGGTCCCCTGCTGTTTTTAATCTATATAAATGATCTATCACTAGTAACACAATTCTCTTATCTCTTTCTGTTTGCTGATGATACCAAGCTTTCTAAAATAATCTTTCACCCCCCTGATCATACTGATTTACAACAGGATCTAGATCAGGTATATACCTGGAGCATCGACTCTGACTTACTTTTCGGCATCAACAAGTGTATCCACTTGAGTTTTAATAACAAGACACCACCCTCCTACTCAGTTGATGGCAACACATTTTCACAGCTCTCAGCTATGGAATCCATACTTGACCAAGGACACTATCACCCCAGAAAAATTCAGCGATAAGCAACTATATTCATCCTTAACGACTATCACTGACTATTGGATTTGTATCCTCAAACTAGATCTACTACCTTTAATGTATACACTGGATTTCTATGACATCATATTTTTCTAAAGCAGGCATCCAACCATTTCAATATATATGACCATGTATCTTTTAGCACTGCAGCCACCAGATCTTCCTCTAATAATAACCTTAATCATGTCTATACTTCCAACAGTTACACTAGGAACTTCTATTTCAATAGAATATCAAGACTGTGGAATAAATTACTATCCGTCAATCTGAGCCGGTCATTATCAGTCATTAAGGCCACCATCTACAAGTATCTATATCAACATTTCATACCCATTTTTTCAGCTAACAATCCCTGTACATATCATTTTTGTTGCAGATGTAGTAATTGTTATAATGTAGGTTTATCTAGTAATTTCTCAGTACTAATTTGTAATTAAGTTTTGCAATTAATTAACTTTTTCTAGCTGCCAACACAGGTTGTTGGTTGACCATCAATACGTTAAGTGTATTAATAATAATAATAAAATGTAAGTACAATGCCCAATCCATTGCATTCCTGTCAGCTCCTTTAGCAATAACATAACCATCATTGTCACTATCTTGTTGTAGGATAGCAAATATGATCAAATCTCTATCAAGATCAGGGTGATCTGTAGGCAGTTTAGCTGGTCTTGTGATACTGAACAGTTAGCTAGCTAGTCCATTAGAAATAGATGTGTATAGTTTTCACAACTGACAAACACAAGTAGGCTGGTGTTGACACATCAAAGTCTGAGGTTTAGTGTTGTGGTATCACAAATCATAAACAAATAACACTACGTCTGTAAGGCTACTCTTGAGTTATTCAGCATGGCTAGCTAGCTACCAATAATAATATGTGACCAGATTTGCGAAAAGGGGTCTTCCACACACATCCAATTCCGTAAACGTAGGAGACTATAACTTAGCATGCAAGTAACACATTAACCTAAATGTTCACCACTTATGCAACCATGTTGGTGTGCACTTCTAACCAAACTTCAAGGCAATAGCTTTTTCCAGTCTGAAGTTATGAATTGTCAAAGTTGGCAAATTGGATGTGTGTGGAATACCCCTTTTCGCAAATCCAGTCACATATTATCATCGTGTATTCAATTGTGCAATTATGCACTTGTCAATTTCATGCCCCACCCTCCCACACCCGGGCGTCCCCACCCCCCAGGTGGGGATTTGACATTGCTTCTTGTCCCCACCCCTGGGGCAATTGACAGTTGTCCAATTTACTGATAGATTTTCGGTAGTTACATTTAATCACATTTGCTATAATTTTACTAGCTACTGGGCAGGTTTATTACTAGTCGCATGCATGAAATATGCGCTTAGTCATCCTTGAGGTGTTGTCAAGTCCCCTGCTTTGGGGGTGGGGACATAGTGGGGATTTGACAGCCGATTTTGCCCCAGTAGTGGGGAATTTGACACCACGATTTGTCAAATCCCCTGTATTCCCCCACCCTCCCGGGGGTGGGGGCATGAAATTGACTAGTGCATTAACAACTAGCTACATTCAAACAACTACAACCATTATCCTTTGTAACTAGCTATAAAAGCTTTTACACTTCCGAAAGTCGTAGGAGGAATAGCTAGCTACTCAAGGCGTTTCGGACCAATGTGAGCACTAGTCACGAGATTAGCGGTTTGGGTTTGGGTTTAGTCTCGTCCTCGCAGACGCACTCTCCGGGGTGGCGCTTATCGATTAGAGATTATAAGCGCCCCTCCTTTCAGCGCCCTCTCTTATAATCTGTAATCGATAAGCGCCACCCCGGAGAATGGGTCTGCGATGACGAGACTAGCTTGGGTTGGGAGTGACTCTACATGTACAAAGCATAACATATAGAGCATAGATATACTAACCCCAGGTACCTGGGGTTAGTGTATCTATGTATAGAGTAACCCACCTAAAATCGGACGGGCTCCAAAAACGGACGCAATTACTCGAGCTATACAACAGGAATTTTTGAACAACTCATATGTCTTAAGATAGTTCAAGGTTGTGGGACCTTGGGCACTAAGTATCAGCTTCCTCGGCTTATTTGTCCTGCTGGTGGCAACAGGCATGCAAAGTCTACTTGTACTTTTTTTACCTGTTGATCAGGTGTAACAGGCTGTTTAGCCTTATAAATTACCTGTAATAAATAATAATAAAGTCATTTCCAATTAATACGTATAATCGGAAAAAACAGTTGATTCACGGACACTCACCGTCTACATATCAGACTTGCATTCAACAGTTTTCAATCAACAGTTTTCTATCTTAAAGTAGTAGAGTAACTCATCTACTTTCTAAATATCCCTGGTTTATTTAATCAAATCCTTTTAATCACGAATTACAAAATGAGACGTCACTGGAGTAATAATCGCACCATAAATTTAAGTATACGGAAACTTGATTAAGTATACGTTGTTTGAGATACGTTTACGGGAGATGTTCACCGTATACTTTTACAAACACCGTTTACTTCCGTATACTTAAATTCATAGTGCGATTATTATGTTACTCCAGTGACGTCTCATTTTATTTTATTTTTATTTTTTTTAATATACGAACCATGGATTAATAATACAGTTACAATACAAATTACTCTACAACTAAACTACATACACAATTAATTACAACAGGGGTTTGGGGAAGGAAAATCAGAGTCCTCACACTGCAAAGCCCAGTACCGTAAAATCATACGGGCATTGTTCGTCCATAAAGAAACTGAAAGTTGTAACAAATGTTCACGAGCCTGTTTGGTTGATGCACCACTTCTGGCTGTGGTGCGTTCAGCGATGGTACGAAGGGTCTGAAGCACAAATGGTGACCAAAATCCAAAAGTTTCTACAACAAGTGGGACAAAGTCACACCCTGCCTCCTCTACAGTATCTTGATGTCTCTGGTCCTTGGCTAACTCACCTGCTGCAGCAGCTACCCCAGCACAAGAAGAAGAAAAAGAAATGTGAGAAGACTGGGTAGTGCTACGAACAGACACATCAAAATAAGCTGGACGACCATGCTGAAAGTCAGGGTGGTACACATCACCTGGGCGAGAATTATCTTCATAAGAAACACGTTGTTCCTTCAAAACTCCTGAGTGACTCTGGGACAAAGCATGACAAACAATGTCAACTAGAGCATCATGGCGACGAATTCTCATAGGACCATGAGAACATTCTAGAAGATGGTCACCAAATTGGTCAATGGAAGTAAGACACACACATAATAGGGAAAGTGGAAATAGAGGGATTCCGAGCCACAAATGAAGGCCAACAACAAACTCAGGACCAGGAATAGCCAGAGCAAGGGAGACTTGAGGAATAGCTTTGAGCCATCCACTGCTAGTACCAGATGAGTGAGAGAGAGCAGTTGTAATTCGTAATTAAAAGGATTTGATTAAATAAACCAGGGATATTTAGAAAGTAGATGAGTTACTATACTACTTTAAGGTAGAAAACTGTTGATTGAATGCAAGTCTGATATGTAGACGGTGAGTGTCCGTGAATCGACTGTTTTTTACCGATTATACGTATTAATTGGAAATGACTTTGCAGGGCTGCTGCTACCAGACAAAGAAGCCGAGAAAGCTGATACTTGGTGCCCAAAGTCCCACAGCCTTGAACTATCTAAAGACATATGAGTTGTTAAAAAATTCCTGTTGTAGCTCGAGTAATTGCGTCCGATTTTGGAGCCCGTCCGATATTAGATGAGTTCCTCTACGCCCCTTTTTTATGAACCACTACAGCATTAGGAGATAACTTTCAGTAACGGTACAGACACTTTACAACAACTTGCAATTCAAATCCGTAAAGCGTAATTCGTGAAAACTATCTCGCTAGCTGGATTATCCACGAGTTCATTTAATAACACGATGCTACAAATACTTTATATCCTTGCCTCTTGTACTCGTCCTGTGCGGTAATTACGACCTTAGCGCTCAGCAGGCTCTAGCTACCAATTATTTAATGGTCACGTGAGCACGCCTTTCGCTTTGGAAAATTGCAAGGAGTAGAAAAGTGTTTGTAAGTCAAGTTACGGTTCATTTACACTGTTATGTTGATCATCTGTTACTTTTCGCTTTTAGGAGATGGCGATAGCCTTGCGCGTTGATGGTGGGGGTGGGTACGATTACAATTTTGTTGTGCCACCGCCAGATTGGTTGATATGTAACATATGTCACTGTCCCAGTAAAGACCCTTTTCTTAGTGGTTGTTGTGGTAATATATTTTGCGAGTCTTGCCTTGAAGGTGCTAAGAAAGCTACCACTACTACTGATGCTTGTCCCATCTGTCGTGATGAAGAATTTATCACTTTTCGCCATAAACAAGCCGATCGAGCTGTAAGGGCTCTTCATTTATTCTGTAGTAACAAGGAGAAAGGATGTGAATGGCAGGGTGAACTGAATAATATAATCAATCACCTTCAAAACAATGACGGTTGTCAATTTGAAGAAGTGACGTGCACTAATGATTGTGGAGAGTGTATACGACGACAATATCTGACTAGTCATTTTGAGGATGAGTGTATACGTCGTAAGGTTGACTGTCAATATTGCCACATTGCAGGAGAATTTCAAGTTATTGAGGGTGAGCACAAGGAAGCATGCCCAAAGTTCCCCATACCTTGTCCCAACAAGTGTGAAGCTGATTACATACCTCGTGAGGATATTGATGACCACAGGATGACATGTCCACTTGAAGAAGTTATCTGCCCTAACGATTGTGGAATGAGATTGCAACGATGCCATTTAGCTACCCACGGCAATAAGGACTGTACACGTCGAAATATTGTCTGTCCATTTTGTCAAGTTATGGGAGAATATCAGTTTATTGAAGGAGAGCATAAGGAACTGTGTCCTAAGTTTCCTGTACCCTGTCCTAACAAATGTCAAGCTGATGCCCTAATCCGTGAGGATATTGAAAAACACAAGACGATGTGCCCACTCGAAGCCGTTACCTGCCCAATTGATTGTGGAGTAATCATGAAGCGACAATCTTTAACCACCCATGTTAAGATGGAATGCCCACATCGAAAAGTCACCTGTCAGTATTGCCACACTACAGAAGAACATCAGTTTATTGAAGGTGAACACAAGGAACAGTGCTGTAAGTTCCCTTTAGCCTGTCCTAATAAGTGTGAAATTGGTAGTGTCCCAAGAGAAAATGTAGAAGAACACATGAAGGTGTGCCCACTAGAGTTAATCCAGTGTGAGTATCATGTGGTGGGTTGTGAGGAGAGGATGGTTCGTAAGGATCAGAAGAAGCACAACAAGGAGAAGCTTGAAGAACACTTGTCCTTTACTGCACACCAGCTGAGTAATACTCAACGCAATATAGCTACTGGTAAAGTTGCGGCAGTGAACAGCAAAGAGAAACAATTAGTAAAGTTTCCAACAACAGGAGGAGTCTTGGATGATACCGAGCCACTCCTGACTGGGGCTCCACTTAATATTGTGCAGACAACTGACAAGTTCTTGCAGATCAATGCACCAACAGAAAAGTTCTCAAATGTTGCACAAGAAGACCAGCAAACAAGACAATTGCAAGATAACTTTCAACAACTCATTGCTACCACAGATGAACTATCTCAGAAACTTGCCAATATGGAAAAGACCATCACTGTCAATGCTGGTAATGCACTTGCTAAACTGGAGACCAAATTTCAGACAAAGATCACTGAGATTGAAACTTCTGCCCAGAAGAGAATCGCTGAACTAGAAAATAAACTGGACCAGAAGATGCAACAAATTGAAATCTTGCTAAAAGTTACATGGAATGCACAGATAATCTCTCAAGCAGGAAAGCTATCATCTGGTGATCAAGTTGCTCCAGTGATTGTGAAGATGTTAGAGTATACTAAGAATAAGGCAGAAAAGAAAACGTGGTACAGTGATCCATTCTACACTCATCATGAGGGGTACCAAATACAAGCGTGCATTCATCCAGATGGGAAAGCCCATACTAGTTCTTGCCTTACAGTTAGATTATATCTCATGAAGGGTCCGTATGATGAACAGCTAAAATGGCCACTGAAGGGACATTGTGAGGTGAAGTTGTTGAACCAGATAAGTGACAGTGAACACCACTTGAGCAATGGGAAGTATTATAATGATGCTGGTCATCCAAGGGTAGTGGGGGAGCGTATTAGAAGTGACACTGCAATTTGGTATAGTAATGTGTTCATTCTTGACAAAGGCCTTCGCGAAAACACAGCCGCATGTCAGTACCTCAAGGATGACTGTATTTTCCTTCAAGTAAAGTATAAACTAGACTAACGCACTTTAAACCTGAACAGTAGTTTTCTTATTATAATTATTTTGTATACGTAGGCATGTTTTTTCTTTCACTTTGCATAAGTACACTTCCCTGTAGAAAGATAGGTTGGTAGCAGTATTGATCCATATTGATAAATATGTGTAATGGTGTTGTACCAATAGAATTATTTAGTACTGTTAATGTTTTGTCAAAGCTTACATAGATTGTAATGAGCAGTAACAAGAAATTATGAAATCCTGGTGTACAAAATGAAAACAACAATAAGTTGGTCATCTTCTACAAAATTAATAAACATTCATCTGCTTTTAGCATTAACTTTTGTGCAATGTACCTTGTAGCAATTCAACTAATAAGCACAACATAGAAAATGGTACATATATAACTATGCACCCTAGATCAAACTATTAATTCAATGGTTTGCCCTACAACTATGACTCTCACTTTTAATATGCCACCGGAGGGCATAGCTACCAAGTAGTACTTAAGCGCTTTTTAGTCTTCATGCTTGGCTACATCACACAATGTGTCTTCATGCTTTTGCATGTGATTCGTGAGAAATTTCAGTGTTTGAAAGAAATGCCAGGGGGGACTGAGTGTGTTAAAGTCCAACAAGATATCGGCTTTGATCAAATGCCCCACTACCTGGGGCAAAGCTAACAGTCCGCATTTCCTCTACTAACCCCCACCTAGTTATAACCCCACCTCTGCCCATGTTCGTACTAGGGGGCAAAACATTAATATACTAAAAATAATAGGAAATGCTATCAAAATTAAAATATAGAATGAATGAGTCAATTGCAATTGTGATTTTTAGACAGGGAGTCCACCCAGTAACTAGCTAAATACCTGGTTTTCAGTGGAGCCCTGTAATCAACATAAAAAGGAGAAAACTACAACATACATACAAAAACAAATAAGGATACAACAACAGATAGACATGCAGTACATGTACATACACAAAGCAGTTGCCTCAACAATACTTGATTTCAAATTTTTCCACAGAACAGATCCTCGATAATAAAAATTCTTTTCCAAAATTAGTAAAGACCCTGGGAATAATACAGATGGTTGATATTACTACCAATATGACCTGTCACATCTTTGGAGAATTGAAAAATATTGTGTAAATAAATGAGTTTTACATGCACACTTAAACCAAGTTAATGTAGGAGCTATTTATTATGCAGGCTTTAGTTAAAAGTGTTAGTGAGCATTAACTGGAATATGTACATGTGCAGTGCTCAACACGTGCCTCCTAATGTGAACAGCGTGACTTGTTAGTTGTTAAGGATGAGCCATCATGCTACAGACAAAGAGGACAAAAGGAAGAATCCCTCTCTCCCATCCCACTGGTTTGTACAATGGTTACTCTGTCACCAAATGGGCCCCCAGTTTAAGAAATCATGATCGCATACTAGCGTACATTATATCTGATGTGTTTTTTTTTTATACATGTGGTTGTGTATTTATATGTATAGTTTGTTATTGCAGGAAACAAGAAAATTAATTATAATACCTTGAGGAATTCACACCTAGTCAAGGCTTTGAGCAACCCAATGTGTGTAGTAAGAAGAACACAAAAATGGGAGGACTGGTTGGCATTACCTAGTGCCAGGGGCGGATGTAGGATTTATAAAAGGGGGGGCTAACTCAAGGTACTAATCTCTTGGGTAGAGGTGTGCAAAGCATGCTGGAACTAGGGGAGTCTGGGGGCATGCCCCCCCCCCCAGGAAAATTTTGAAAAATAGATGCTAAAATACTGCAATTTGGAGACATTTCCACATAAAATTCATAATATTTTTTGCCTGTAGATTATATATACTGCCTTTAGATTGTAGGTACAGTATGGCTCTCTGAAGCATTTTGCTAATGGAAACGTTTGGGTAGGTACAGACAACCAAGTACATGATGCACCCCTCTCACAATTGCACAACACTGAATAGGTGCATTTTCAATGGAAATTGTGTACCTGAATTAAGTATTGCCATACATATTAACTACACAAGTAGATGAATGAAGTCCTTTAAACAGACCAATTGACTTCATTGTATGTAAGGTGCAGGCAGATTTGGAAAAATTCCATAACAGAACCAACTACATGTTTCCAGTGAACGTTTTATTAGAGTAGTTAGCTGACTGCTCTATTAGAGTATCTCAATCTTGTACACCTTTTCAGCGAGCAATAACCACAGCTCAAGCATGAGTAATTGTAGACATGTGCATGCAGCTGTAACAGCAATGGGGTCACATAAAAAAATTGAAGAAAAAACAACAAAAATCATGCTATATAATACCTTTAACTCCATAAGAAATTGTGCATCCATTATTGTGACTCTCTGTAGGTTACATAGAATGTGTACTTTAACTCTATCATTATGTGTAGTTTCTATTCACTGCAGGTGTCATGTGGGTCAGAACTATTCACATAAGTGGGTACTAACAGCGTGATGTGAATTTTGGTAATAGCTTGTTAGTGCTAATGCTACCCAAAGTCACAGATAGAAGCAGTGCTACCAGTGCTATATACAGTCTGGCAGGAGCCTGTCAGTGTTAATACTACCCTCTATGTGCCAGCAAAAGTATCCACTGTCAGAGTATACCCTACAAAAAAATTTACCAGTCTTAATGCAGTCTGGCAGGAGCCTGTCAGTGCTAATACTTCCCTATATGCCTAAACAGTATCCTGTGTCAGGAGTTAAGTGTGAGTATAGGCACAGCTGAATTCCTGAATACAAGGTGGCAGGTGTGCTATGTCAAAAGTCTGAAAAATCCCCTTTTTTCCATTCAAAAGTATTCACCAACCCATCTAAATATACATATAACTTCCCAATTTAAGTCCCAGCCTACAATTTTGGTTAGGTTTTCCCACGGCAGACGGAGTCCTTGTACAACTACCAACCTCACCACCATCAGATGATGGTGGTGGATATACCAATCAGTAACACCTGTGTGGCACAAAGATTGGTGACAAGTACATTAGAGGTGAGCAAACTACAATAAGATGAAAATATCTGTATATGGACTTCATTAAAACCTTGAATAGTATAGTCACCGTTCAGTTAGCTAAATGAAAGATAACTTAGTAGTAAAAGATAGTGGTAACTTCTTAGCAAATTTTGATGTTTTGAATAGTAATCTGAAAGCTTACAGTAATCTAGAGTATTTCAATTAAGTGACTATAAATTGTCATTAAATTCAACACATGTCTATTATTTTGTGATTTATTCACTATTTCTCTATTAGAGCAGTCAGATAGCACTGTTATCCCTTGTTACACAAAGATAAACACATCTCCACTCTGCTTTTTACATGCACTTGAGCCATAATAATTATTACTTAAAGTATGCAATAATCCACCAGACCACCACCACAAATATCACTAGGCTGTGTTGTACTTCACAGAGAAATCCATATGCACTCTTCTCAAGCATGCACTTATTTTGACAGATGGATATCTTTAGATTAACTTGCTCTGAAGTGTACAATTTCTAGTTTAAGGGCCCATATCTAGCCCTCAGAAATTTACCATGTACTTGCTTACAGGAAAAGTTAATAGAGTTGATTTCATCAATTGTTTGCTTATGATACAAAAATTGTATCATAACAGAATGATAAAAATAGCAAGGAAAAGAACTAAGCTCTCTGAAAACTAATCAGAGCTGCACGATCAAACCTATATTTGCAGGACTGATTTATTGAATGTGGTGAATTGAAAGAATAATACTGCTAGAACAGTCAACATCTATAAAGGTCTGCTACACAGTGATAAAATAACATGACTACTGTGCTAGTTGAACTCTTGTTTGCATGTGATTTCAGCACAGCTATCTTATCAAATTGTGCCAAACATATCATAGTTGAAATTCTGATTACCTGATCAATGAAACATTGCAATTCTGTGTTCTTTAAATCCTAACCTAGTATGCCAAAACTATTTATGTGTATAATCTTTGGCTGCTAAGTTTCACAGTAGTGATGAATGTAAACATGCAATACTAAAAGTAATATTTACTGCTACAATTTGATTTTAAAATTGTAATACTCCATCAGATTGCATCATATGTCTGAAGCATCTTTAAAACTACAACATTTAATAAATATGTACCTGTGTAGATACCGTACCTGTCCAGTTAAACTTTGGTGGCAAGGCAATTATACTTATGCATACGTAGTTGGTCATTTATACTCTACTATTGCTTATTAAAAGCTGTCTGGAAATTATCCATGGTGGCTGCATCCCACAGTTTTACTGTACTAGAACCACACTTTGCTGTAACAAACCCTGGCGAAATTTTATACAATATATCCATTTCTACAGATACACATTTTTAGCATTAATTCAGCTTGGTACTTGAGTATAGGAATTTTAACTTAGTGTACACGGAATGCAGCAATGCAGCTGTACTGCTGGATTACAGATATGAAGAATCTTACTGTTGTAGTCATGCACATAAATACTTTTGTCATGCATGCAGCAATGAAACATGTTTTCATACTAAATAACAAGAGCTGGCCTGTGACATCTGAATGACTACAGTATATGTAAAAGATATTTCATTTATATACATATATTACAAACTAATTACATCTCAGTTAACCAAACACCTTAACGGGGTGTTTTATAGCCTGACAATAGCATAAAGAATTTCAGTATTTCAACTACCCTAATAGAACAGTCACTACTCTAATAGAGCAGTAATTTCCGTAGTTCGGTTAACCAAGAATCCGGAAAACTGAGGTTCCACTGTACTGCAAATGTTATGGTACATATTCATTTACATAGTGAGCAACTATATAGAAAAATTACTTGTCTGCATTGAATAAAATAAAGTTTGTGAGAGTAATATTACTGATCATCAGGTTTTGGTTTAATGTACAACCCTGCACAATGTTCTCTTGCATGAAATAGAGGAAAATTAGCACTTATATGGCTTACTGGTTTTAAAAAACCTTTTGTTACATAACTATAAATGCTTTTATGGAAAGGCCAATTTTAGAATATGCTGGATCTTATAAAAAATTAAATGTTCAGTTGTACTACATATGTGGAGAAAGTTTAGTGCTCACAGTAGTTTTAAATTTGGCTTTAAGCAACCTAACTATTAGCTGTTTATCTGTAACATGTAACAACACATCCTGTGTAGAGTAACCAGCACAAAATCCTGACTCGTGAGTAGAAAGTAAATCTTACTTATCAATGTGTAAGCCAATTTGATTGTACAAGGCTTGCTCTAGACAATGTAGCTAATACAGACATTGGTAAAAACTGAGACTAACTAAAACACTGCTTACGCTTTGGTACAGGACTCATAATAGCTTGTTTCTACTGATAAGGAACCAGAGAACTGACAATACACTTGTTGTCATTGAGTAAAACAATAATACCTGTAAGTCTCACCATATGAGGAGAAGCTCTAATAAATCTAGCTGGAAGGCCATCAGCACCAGTAACCTTATGTACATACAAACTGGTGATAATGGATGACACTGTATCGTCATTAACATGAATAAACTTTAGAGTACATAGGCACAGATTTACCATCCAAAAGCTGTTCAACAATCTCAGTAGCCAGTATAGTACTAGTTACATCAGCAGCTGTCTTGTGTGGTATTGACATAAAAATGATGATTTAATCGATCAGTCGTAACTGTTAGCTAACACCTTTAGGGTGCTTAGACAATATATAGACAGGCACTGAAAGTGACACCAAAATTTTCCTGAGGGAAGGTGCAAGGTTATTAAAATGCTGTTTTAGCTGATTGCAGAATAGAGGTTGCCTTGTTCCGAAGAGCTCTGTATGTTGACTAGTCTGGAGCAGAGCCAGATATCAAATCCTCATGGTGAGCAATATCACATGAGCAATGCACCCCGACAAGGGAGACACTATTATAGACAACCGAGTACAATCCTAATTATGAACTCTCAGTGTTTTAAGTGGCACCAGGCTAATCCAACAACCCAATTATTACTATTATATTAAATAAATAATGTACAGACCTCAAATTGAGTAAAGTGTACATGATTTTTAGATGTCAGGAAGCATCAAAGTCTTACACACATACTTGATAATATGGATTTATATTTTTGTTGTACGCTTGAATTACCATGATATGAACTGTCTGTATTACCAAAATTATAATATTATCAAACTGAAACATTCCAAATGGATCAGTTGGAATATACAGCACTAGGGCTGGGCGGTTTCTCGGTATTATAGTAATACCGCGGTATTGCAATGAAACGATATCTGTATCGCGTAGATTTCGGTGAAACGATAATATCACGATATCGATATTATTACGATTTTTAGTGTTTGTGACAGCTTATTAAGCCCTTAAGGTTGTTATAATGCACCTCAAATAATCACGTGATACTACTGCAAACAAGGACCTAGTACTAGCTAGTCAATTTTTTTTACAAAGATCGAGATACTCTAATAGAACAGTCAGCTAGGATCGAGATACCCTAATAAAGCAGTCAGCTACTCTAATATAGCAGTCATCTTTAATAACCGCGATAAATAGTAATATCGTGATATATTTCTGCACGATATATCGTGAAGCGAAACTCCAATACCGCCCAGCCCTATACAGCACCTACATCGCTACATAAGATTAGAAGTAGTGTTCCTAGGATTAGGAAAACTGCCCTTAGGATTAGGATAAGCAATAGATTAGGAGGACCTGCAACTAGAATTACGTAGGTTAGGTTAGATCTCAGTACTTTAGATGGTGCCGTATATTCCAACTGATTCATTTCAAACACTCAGAATGGTCGCCAAACTTTGATACAGCATCATCCCAAACATCATCACAATCAAGTTTATCTATATCAAATATTTTGAAAATTTCAGATGACACTGATCATGAATAATTAATGTTGCAAGGTATACAGATATACTAACTGGGGATAGAATCACCATTGTGTGAAAGCACAAGCATATAATAATTATGCCTGTCCATGCTGGTGACTGAATAGACTGCAATTTCTATATAATGCACACTACAAACATAATAAACAACTACACCTAGCTGGTAAAACAGATGAGATTAGCAAATGCAGATGGAGTAGATTAGCAAACTATCATGCTACAACTGGTCCCTCCTAACTAGACCCCCTGGACCAGTTGCAACAGGTTCCCAGGACTACTTGCAGTTGCAGCACTGCAACTTGTCCTCCCCAGAGTGGGCCCGGGCAACCTACTGACAGCTAGGTATGCATCAATAATGCCAGCATAATAATTTTAGGTATGAAGGCATAATGCACAGCTACTTGTTTGTAAACTTAATTGTTTCTTGTTGTTATTAGGGGTACAAGAATCAAATGTACAAAAATCACTCATGATACTGGTAGTAAAAATATGACCAATCAACATAAATTTTAAACAAGTCAGTTGAATCAATATTCACTATAATATCTGTTAGACCATTCCAGTCTTTAATGACTTTACATGGATAAAAGTGGTGGGCATATGCATGTAGCACATGGATATCTTGAAACAATGACCTCTAGTGAAGGAAGACAGCTGAAAGTAAATAGTGATGTAAGATCCATGTTCAACAAAATTATTTTAATTGTGAACCAATATATATTTATAACTGTAGATTAAGTCACCTCTAATATTTAAGGGATGGTGAGTCAGGAATATTTAATTAGTCAACATAATTATGCCAAAGCTCTTCTTGTCAATACACTACTGATCAAGTACAAACTTAGGTCCCCAAACAGTATTTCCATACTCTAGTATATGGCAGACAAATGATTTGTACAGTTGGAGCAGAAAATTAGTGCTGAAGTACTCAAATTACCTGATGATTAGAGCTATGTAGTACTTAATTGGCTTTAGCAGCTTATGTACTAGTGTGCATATGGAACTTTATAGGATGGTGAACCTAAATCTTTGACAGATTCAGTAGGCTTGATTTAACTACCATTATTTTAATACTTTCTGTTGAAGTGAGTGGTACCTATATAATTCAGAAGGTATAACACTTGCTAATACAGTAGTTGAGCAACCAGGTTTTTGACCATTCATACAGTTTAGCAACATCACGTTGAAGTTGCTAATCAGCTTCGCATCTAATTGATTGAAACATCTTGACATCATGATCATCAACAAGGAGAAAACATCATGACCACCTGGTAGACTCCTGTAAGCGTTTGAGCGTAAATTGAATGGCTGCAGGTTCGAGGCTGCCTAGGTCCAGTCATGGATTTTTTTCTCCTTTCTCCAACTTTTCAAACACACCTTAAGTAGCTAAAGTCTTTGAGCAGGCTGTAGGACCAGGTGTCCTGCAGACCTTCAGCACTTTTGCTGTAAAGCATTAATAAAAAATTAAAAAAAAACAAATAGTTAAATTGGGCTGTCTACACATAATACCTGTGGGAACTTCACTAACAATTAGAGTGGTCACCATTGAGGACTACTCTCTGCTTCCTAACAAAGAGACATTTCTGTACCCAATACAGTAGAAACCCACTAAAGCCATAAGCTTTTAATTTTGTCAGTTATGAGGGACAGAATCGAAGGTTTTTTAGAACTCTAAATGGGCTATATCATCAGGAAAGATAACCACCATCAAGTGATTCAGTCCAATAGTCAATTGCCATAAGATGTTGTATTGTACATGATCAGCTGGCCAGCTATGAATCCATGTTGACAATAAAGCTTTTTGTGAGCATAAGATGTTTCATACTAACTTTAAAATCCAGGTGATGTTAAACTTATTAGGTGATAGTTGTCTAACATGCAGAATACAAAAAGTAAGCAATGCTATACAGAAGGCCACAAAGTTGGAAGGAAAATTTTGTTTATACGTATATTAACTGAATTGTGAAAGGTTATAACAAGTATAATAGTGCACTATGTATGTATACCTTCAAAATCAAACTGTTACTTTCAGTTTTAAAAAGTGTTGACAAATTAATACTATATGGTGGTTATGCTATTCAATATTTACTACTGTGTTGACTTATGTTTCGCTTCAAAATTGTGTGTTCGAAGTTAATGTGAAAGCTAAACACATGCTCTATTGCATTGACCAATTATAAACATGTACAGCACAAGTGGACAATCTGTATAAACTTGGCTGTTAAATTTTGAGAGTACACATATGTCAAAGTGTTAGTAATGGATTCACTCTTGTAGCACATAAGGTATGAATGAATGATGTGATACAGATGTGTTAAGTAATCAGCGATGAAGTGTCTCATAATCATCCTCATAGCCATTGCAGCCTTGTGTACAAATGCTGCTGCAGCAACCAGAATATACATTATATCAGAATATTCAGATGTTATCCACTGTCCTTCTCAGCCCTGTACTACACTGGATGATCTCCTACTGAATAACAGCCTATCCAATATATCAAATGTTGAGTTTAATTTACTACCAGGACTGTATAATGTTACATCAAATATTGTAATACAACATGTACACAATGTGTCCTTTGTTGGTGTTGTGAACAAATCAACAAGTGTAGTCCTGAAATGTTTCTACAGAGCATCCTTCCATGTTATTTGTTCCTACAATATCACCATATCACACTTGTTATTTGAACAATGTGGAGGGTATAGTAACTGGTTACTACCTATCTCTGTAAAATGTCCGGTTGATGATTATTATTTTGATCGTCACTTGGTTCATTTGTTAGAAATTTATTCCCCTAGCTTACTTGTTGCCTGTTGCTCTTTCACTTCAATAATCAATGTAACCATACAAGAACACGTACAATATGGAATAATGTGCTACAATATGGTCGGAATATCTCATTTAGATTCAATTGCAATATATACTAGAACTGAAACAAGTTATGGGATACTGTTGTATTTAGATGACGATGAATACACACATGATTATGATGGTCAAAACAATACCATATTTGTTACAAACATATTGATAGCAATTAACTCTCTTAATTACACATTTGCTAATATAGCAATTCACATTAACATGATACGTTCTATTGTGAATGTTGTAGTACGTAACTCTGTGTTTTCTACACATGTCAATTCTGAATCTATGATAAGGATTACTATTGGGTCACACAAGTCATTTAATTACATTCTCCTTACAAACTGTAGCTTTAGTCATAACAAACAATATGGCTTTTATCCTAGACCATTAGTTGATATAGACATTTACTCAGAAGAAACAACAGCTGTCACAATTTTGAACTGCACTTTTAACATGAATAAATATTCTGGACCATTCGTAGAAATTTCTGGCTTAGAAGTAATTAATGTAAGTCTAATTGATATCACAACAGATACTCTGGAATAATATTTTGTTCCACTTATAGTTCTGTTGAAACTACAAGGGCTCATATACTCCTTACTGGAAATTTCTTAAATGGAACACATTCATTAGGTACTATTGACTACTTGGTACTGATTCAAAGTGCATTAGCTATAGGTTACTTGACTGGAAATATTCTCATCTCTAACAACAACATAGAAAACATCATGGGCATTTACAAAAGTAATGTCACGTTTTCTGGCAATATAACGTTTTCAATAACAACTGTTTTAACACTATTGAATTCGTATCACCATACGCATACATCAGAGTTTTGGAATATTCCAATATAGTGTTTGAATCAAACTTTTGTCACAGAGAGTTGATAGCGGTCAAAGAGTATAATACAGTGTATCCATATTGTCTATTTCAATATATTACTTCAACTGTTACTTTAAAAGTACTTTTTGAGTAAGCTTCGATTGTATAGCATAAAATTTATCTCAAACTATCAACAACACATTACTGTAAACTATTACACATCTCACTGTCATTGGTTGGGAAATGCTACATTCAGTGAATACGATGCTGGAGAAATAAACAAAAATATTATGCACGTTGACAATACCAATATCACATTAGACAAACATATCAATTTGTGCTATTGTCCACATGACCACATGTATAATTGTACCACTTATATATTGGGACGTGTTTTTCCAGGACAAACATTACAAACAGAGCTTTGTACACCATTTATAAAAGAAACAACATTGTTGTCATGTATGTTGAAATACAAAATATTGTAATACGAAATATTACTTGTAAAATTGCTCATCCAGCTGAACTCACTGCTGAAATAGGCAAACAACCAACAATAGTTAATTTTACAATTGTTTCAAACAGAACTGATAAGTGTTCCTTGTTTTTACTAGCACAGACCAATCCCTATCAACATTATGATGTATTTCAAGTACAGCTTTTACCTTGTCCAAATGGATTTATATTACTCAATGGAATTTGTGATTGTGATCCTTATCTTGTTAATAGTGGCCTACTAATTAACGCTTGTTACATCAATGAATTAGCAATTAAACGTCCCGGTAATAGTTGGATTGTTTATCAAAATCAAACTGGTGAAACATGCTATTCAATAACCTCCCATTGTCCAATGGATTACTGTTCACCCAGCACAATAAAGTTAAATTTGGAACATCCTGATTCACAGTGTCAGTTCCACAGGACTGGCCTCTTGTGTTCACAGTGTCAAAATGGACATAGTATATTTGGTTCATCAACATGTATGAGATGTACCAATGTGTATTTGTTACTGAGCATTGTTGTATTGATTGCTGGAGTTATACTGGTAGTGTTATTGTATTGTCTTAACTTGATTGTCACTAAGGAACAATAAATGGAATAATATTCTATGCAAACATCATCAGCATCAATGGTTCTGTTTTTCTAATCAATAATAGTATCTATAAGCCACTGAAAGTCTTCATTTCTTTCACTAACTTGGATTTGGGTATCGAAACATGTTTCTATAATGGAATGGATAGCTATGCTAAAATGTGGTTACAACTGTTTTTCCCTTTCTACCTCATTATGATTGCCACTTTACTAATCATAACAAGTCGATATTCCACTAGAATACAACGACTCACATTTACTAGATCACTTCCTGTACTAGCTACATTGTTTCTCTTATCCTATACTGGTATTCTCAGGATCGTATCAACAGTGTTGTTCTCTTATTCCACTATAACTGAGCTACCAAGTAACCATCAACACTTAGTATGGTCCATTGATGTTAGTGTTCCATTATTTGGTGTAAAATTTACCATACTCTTCATCACATGTCTGATTTTGTTTGTGGCCTTGATTCCTTTTAATACGACATTGCTGTTTACAAGATATGTGATGAGATTTAGGATAATAAATCGGTTCAAGCCTTTACTAGATGCGTTTCAAGGTTCATATAAACACAAACACTATTATTGGATAGCAGTTTATATCACCTTAAGAAACGTGTTATTTGTCTTGCAGATGCTTAGAACTGAAGTTAGCTTAACTGTCGGAGCTATTATTCTGATTATTATTACTTCTTTCTATGGATGTGTTCTCCCATACAAAAGTATTCTTGTCAACATTCAAGAACTGCTTTTTCTGATTAACCTTACTGTGATATATGCAGCTTCTTATCACTCTAGTGATACCATACCATCCACCATCACAAATGTGATGATCACAATAGCTCTTGTCCACTTCACTGTAATACTATTGTATCATTTCCTCACCTTCACATGTCACTGTAATGTGGAGAACATGTTATGGGATGTGAAGGAGAAGATGATCAAGTGTTGTCATCTCACACACTACACTCATCGTGCAAGTGATTATGTGATGAATTGTGAAATTCCTGAACGAACATATAACTATGCTGAGTATCGAGAAGGACTTGTTACTGATGACTTTAAACAGTAATACATAAGTGAAATGTATTGTGCTATGCATGTATGTATTGTAACAGTTGTATATTATAAGATTTGCTCTTTTGTGTTTTGTATTTTAACCTGTAGAATGTATATCATTTTTTTGCAATACACATTATTGAAAACAAAACAACTAAAATATATTTAGGTTTGCTGTATATACTCTCAATTTTGTTTTGTTTCTTTTTAATGTTATGTTACTGACCATCTGGTAAACTTATGAACCAGTTTCGTACTGCACCTCAGTTTGGCTGCTAACTATGTATATATATGTAGATGCTTTGTGTAGAGAGGAGAATACATATTATCATGACCACCACCACCACCACCACCACACCATGCACCACCTCAATCACATTGAACTTATCAGAGTGATTTTGCACTACTACATTATCTAGTTTGTTTGACGAGTGTTCACTTATTCCAAGTGAAGTTTGATGCTCACTGGTCCTCGTGTCACTCTAGGGAATGTTCACAATACCAGACATGTGAAATTGACAGTAATTGGATTGGAAAATAATATACCTTGTTGATAATAGTGTTATACCCCTTTTTGAGGTTTAATGTTTATCTGATATTTTGTTACCGATAGTTAATGAATACCCAATTGTAGGTTCCACAAGTTACACTTTTGCATACTACACTAGAAGTAGTGCACATGCCATAACCCAAAGCTGCCAATCAGACAAGTGGGATACTGTCACTAGGTTTGGCTTGCACCATAAACCATCAATAATTTATTAGCTATGCAAGTACATGTCACACCCTATGACATTAGCTCTCCACCAGTACTGCAACTGCCACAGCTGAATAAGGCCTATCCACAACCCATTTAGCACAAATGATTACAGATAATGGCAAAATAATTGACTTTACTGATTACTGATATGACAATTGGTGCAACTCTATTACTTGTAGAAATCAATTGCATTGACAATTTTTGTTGTTGTGTTTATATCAAGCGGAACTAAAGGGTTCATATCACACAATTTTAGAATAACTTGGCCACATTTATCAGGAAACTCTCATGATAACTAAAAGACATGGATCTAATGATTGTAGTAATGTAAGTCAGCTCAATTAATGGCTTTATTGGAAGAATAGTTACATTGGTACTATAACAAGGATCTGTACTAATACTGTTACTGATTTGTAAGTGCACAACGTCACGAAAGTGAATGAATGTGAATGCATAAAACACAGCCACATGGTAGCCTCATCAATGCAGTAAACATTCATGTTTCCACACACACACACATGGCTCACTATATATACCCTCTGTATGGTGTAAATTAATACAGTCAATCATCAGTACAGTAATCTCTGTTGAGTATATACATAATCCTTGTTTTACAGTGCTATAATATCCAAGCACTACTACATGTTATTTGTGGAGAGAGCATAAACCAATGCAGGAACAGCTATCATACTGTATTCTTGTTAACATTCAAGAACTGCTTTTTCTGATTAACCTCACTGTGATATATGCAGCTTCTTATCACTCTAGTGATACCATATCATCCACCATCACAAATGTGATGATCACAATAGCTCTTGTCCACTTCACTGTAATACTATTGTATCATTTCCTAACCTTCACAAGTCACTGTAATGTGGAGAACATGTTATGGGATGTGAAGGAGAAGATGATCAATTGCTGTTATCTCACACACTACACTCATCACGCAAGTAATTATGTGATGAGCTGTGAAATACCTGAATGAGCATATAATTATGCTGAGTATCAAGAAGGACATGTTACTGATGACTTTGAACAATAACACATAAGTGAAGTATTCATGTACGTATTGTGCAGTATTATACAAGATTGGCTGTTTTGGTGTTTTGTATTTTTAAGCTATAAAATGTATGTCAAACATGCGCATTGTAGAGCTGTCTATGCATGTATATAGCCATTCCTGAATTTATATGAGGTTTATAAGTCATTTACATGTACTTTAGAAATCACATTTTAAGTCACATAGTGGGAAGACATAGGCCATTGAAACTGCATGTTATACCGAGTATTACAAGTCCTTAAACTTATGACCCATAGTAAAAAGGATAGCTTTAGTAAATGTCTACATCTCACACATACAATATGCTACCAAATATATATACCATACACATTCAACATAAAATTGCACGCATATCCTACAAGCAAAACAAAAATCTAAAAGCTTGCAAAATTAATTTAAAAATTATAATTATATATCTACCATTAAAATTATAATTATATTGTATTGTATTTATTACTATGCAGAGCCTCCACCAGGGAGTGTAATTAAGACAAAACAGCGAGTAGCATCTCTGTCTTTCAGAAAGCACTTCTTGGATCATCTTCACATCATAAGAGCCATTTAAAAAGTAGATTTTCCACCCTGGCTTTTGAGGGTTGTACCCTTTTTTACAGCTTGGCTGTTTTTGTATACATTTGTTGCAAACAGCGAGTGTTACAGGTCTGCAAAAACCTCTCACAGTGATATCATGTAAATTCAAACTTTACTATGCATACATATATAGTAGTCTGTTGCTATAGCTTCATAGTTTGGTGTTTTGTTATCACGTGCAGTTGTGACAAGATGGAAGACAACAGTTAGCTAATTTCACACTGGGGATATGTTAGAAAGTCACAATCTTGGCATCACAATTGCTGATATTTTTTATAGGTGACACTGGTAAGTGTGCATAATATTATGGTATGCCTAGCTGGCCTTGTGACATGCCATACAGTTTTTGAAGTTAATGTACATATGATTTCATGTACTTATATTGACAGTGCAGGTAGGCAAGCAGGGGACACTCTGCTCTTAAAAAAGCTCCAAAATTTCAGTAAAAGAGGTCTACAATTCTATAATAAGATTGAGTAATTTAATTACTTGTGCAGTCATGTGACAGATGGTCACACTTGTGTTACAAAATAATCTATGCAGACAACCCAACACTATCCTCTATAAACTTTTGCTTGTTGCTGGGGCACCAAACTATGATTGTTTCCAAAGTACTGCATTGTGATAATTATAGACAAATATATAAAACTCCTAAGACCGATGGAGGCACAAGAAGAAGTGGTTTTCACTCAGAGAACATAAATTCAACAAATAATCTCCAAATGTCCAGCTGATGTGATTACAAAGTTTGAGGAGACTAAGAGAGATCGTACCATCCCACGGAGAATGGAGTACTTAAGAGGTGCCCTTTGTTATTATGTAGTAGTGCATAAAAATGTGCAACATTATGTTAATAACAACAATGTTCATACAAAATGGCAACATTTCATGTACAATAACAATGTTACTGGTCATGTGAGAGGTCAATCTTATCCATCCAAACAGGGTAAACACTTGACAGGTCATTTACCATCTACTGCTGAAGTATTGACAGCCTATTCACAAAAGAGAGGCACTACTAATGGAGGCCACCAAGCATCCTTACCTTGCAATTGTATCTTCTGTGGGGATATTCATTTCAATGCTATGTGTAGCCGTTATTCCACTATGAGTCAGAGGAAACAGAGTCTCATTCAGGTGAATTTGCGTTGCCTCCTCCACTAGGATTTGGCACCAAATTCACCTGAATTGTTGTAATTAAAATTTTTGCCATTAATCTACCATCACAGCCATTTCTTGGCTGCCACCTTGGATTTTACACCTTTTTTCACCCTGGCCTTTTTGGGGGCTGCACTCTTTCTTTACAGCGTGGCTGTTTTGGTTTAGATATCACTTCCTTTTGTATTGCAAGTCACAAAGCCAGCCATTAACTGGCTTTAGTGCTTCCTTCTAACTTGTTTTTTTTTCTTTTCTGCAGGAATTGTGGAACAAAGGAAGAAATGTTGTGTACAGTTTTTTGTCTGATTAAAAATATTTGTATATTTAACAATGAAAGAAAATCATACTGTAGGTAATAAGGTGACTTCTTATACATAACTGTAGCTGAAACTCCCATTGTTTGTAGCTGAGCTTTTTTCAGAGTGACTTGTTTCTAGCTGAATTCTCTACATGGTGATTTGTTTCCAACACATGTTTCTACAGGGTGATTTGTTTGTAGCTGATTCCTATAAGGTAACTTGTATCTAGCTGATATCTCTACAGGGTGACTTGTTTGTAGTTGATCTCTCTACAGGGTGATTTGTTTGTAGCTGAACTCTCTACATGATGGTTTCTTTGTAGCTGAACTCTCTACAAGGTAACTTCTTCTAGCATGATCTTTCTGCAGGATGATTTATTTGTAGCTGAATTCTCTACAAGGTGGTTTGTTTGCTGCTGAACTCTCTACAAGGTGACTTCTTATAGCTGAACTATGTACACAGTGATCTTTTCATAGCAGAACTCTCTACAGGGTGATTTGTTTGTAGCTGAACTCTCTACAGGATGGTTTCTTTGTAGCTGATCTCTCTACAGGGTGACTTGTTTATAGCTGAACTCTGTACAAGGTGATTTGTTTGCAGCTGAACTCTCTACATGGTGGTTTCTTTGTAGCTGAACTCTCTACAAGGTGGCTTCTTATAGCTGAATTATGTATACAGTGATCTTTTCATAGCTGAACTCTCTACAGGGTGGTTTGTTTGTAGCTGAACTCTCTACAATATGATTTGTTTCTAGCTGATCTCTCTATAGGGTAACTTGTTTGCAGCTGAACTCTCTACAGGATGGTTTCTATGTAGCTGATATCTCTACAGGGTGACTTGTTTATAGTTGAACTCTCTCCAAGATGATTTGTTTGCAGCTGAACTCTCTCAGGATGGTTTTTTGGTAGCTGAACTCTCTACAAGGTGACTTCTTCTAGCTGAGGGTGATTTGTTTGTAGCTGAATTCTCTACAGGGTGATTTGTTTGCAGCTGAACTTTATACATCAGGGTCGGATCCAGACTTATGGAAAGGGGGTTCAAAAATGAACTGAGGCACTACATTGTCTCTGGTTTGATAGGTGAGACCAAAAAAAAAAAAAAGTTCACAGCCAGCTGAAAATAGCTGCCCACCTCACCAACCACGCATTTATAGCTGATAAAGTACATAAAAATCCTTAAATAGCTCACTACACACTGTTCTAATACTGTGACTGCTTTATTAGAGTGACTGCTCTATTAGAGTATCTCGATCTTGGTATACTAAAAAATTTTGGAGGGGGGGGCAAGAGCCTCCTTTGACCCCCCCTGTATCCGCCCCTGCTATACATGATGGTTTCTTTGTAGCCAAACTCTATGCAGGGTGATGTGGTTGTAGCTGACCTCTCTACAGAGTGATTTGTTTGTAGCTGAACCCTCTACATGCAGGATGGTTTCTTTGTAGCTGAACTCTCTACAATGTAACTTCTTGTAGCTGATCTCTCTAACTTGTTAGTGATTCAGAAGCTGAAGTCTTTACATGGTGGATTTTGGCTGTTAAACTCTCTGCATGAAGATTTGTTTGTAGCAGCACTTCTACAGAGTGAATTGTTTGTAGTTGAACTCTCTACAGGGTGCATGTCTTGTTTATAGCTGAACTCTCTTCAGTGTGACTTGTAATGTTCTGAATCACTACAGCAATATATTTGTAGCTGAACTCTCTATAGGGTGACTTGCTTCTTGCTAAACTGTCTATAAAATTAATTTTTTGCAGCTAAACTCCCTACATAATAACATAGAATTCTATAATGGAGTAAATAAATAGCTGAATGCTATATTAGGGTGACTGTTCTATTAGAGTATCTCGATCTCGCATTTGCTACACGGAGTTGGCTTTCGGTGGTTGTAATCCAATTCTTCTGTACTACTGCAAGGAATTTCTATAAAGACTATTCCAGCTATACACCAATTTTGAGCTCATTGTTCTAAGCGGTTTGCCTAGTAGGCGTAAAAACTAATACTTGTTTAATTCATAAAAATCGATCGCGTAATTGTGACACAGTTTGGGTTTTGTGTCATATCTCCATGGTCTTTATCTCGATTCCTTTCAAACCACCAAAAGGCATTCCTACGATGGTTACTCCATCTACATAGCAATTTCTATGGTGGCCGAGAAGGGTCACCCGCCGACGGAACAAAATCCGTGATCGGACACCGGTTACCGATATCCGTTAGCCGATATCCGGTTGCCGATATCCGTTAAGCCGATTACGGTTAGCTGGAGCACGATATTATAATTATAGTATTGTTAATTAGCAAAGCCCACTAGGGGCAACACGCTAATGAGCACATATTATATTACTTACAGCGTTCTTAAATGTTTCGAGATCTATTGTGTCGATGTTAGGAATTTGAAGGGAGTTCCATTGAATAATTGTTCGTGGGAGGATGTACACATCAACTCCAATCGGTCTTTTAAATTACGTGAGTGATGTGCACGTGGTGGCACTTAAGACACGTGTTGTTCTACGGTTTATTACCATGGAAAGATTAGAAAACCTTCAAGGAAAGTCAGCGAGCTCTGTATTACGTTCCTTAGGGAAGGTTCTACTGGAGACGTCTATAGATCCCTGGATGAAAGCAATGAAACGCGCACTGATGAATCTCAGAGTGGTGAGAGAAGAGGTATAAAATAACTTCATGATTTTAATGTATTTCTGGCCAGTAATATTAGTGAATAATTTTAGCCTGCACACTATTTGATTGTAAATACAATGAATTCGTTTGTGGTACCCTTACAGATGTTTTGGAACGAGCTAATGACTTGGAGAAAGCGATGAAATCTCGTTTCACTGAAGGGAAAAAAAAGCACATTAAAAAGTCTGATCAAGATTCCCTTTTTGTAAGGCAGCAATTAAACGTTGGCTATTTTATTATTATCATCAATCTATAGATTTCAGTGTGTGTGATGAAACATATATAGCAACCAGTTCATAGCTATGCGCTGCGCGTTTAACTTGGCGTTAGATACTACTTTGAACTTTTTCAAGACAAACTTAGTGGATTAGGATGAACCGCCGTTGGCTAGAGTACTGGTACCGTCATACCACATAGAAAGCTGGTGTTTGGGATAGACTAGCTGCTCGACCAGAAGGATGGCTACTGCTGAGCGGCATTGAAAGGGTAAAACAACTGAGCCCAAGATTTACAACTAAACTGGCTAGAAGTGTTGTACGTTTCTGTAATTTACACTGTAAATTCAAAAGTGTGAAGTTCATACTGATGGTATGACTCCTGCGGTCACTTAGTGTGGTCGTCATACTTCTGAAGTATGAGCATCACACTAAGCGACCGCAGGAGTCATACCATCAGTATGAACATCACACTTCTGAATTTACAGTGTAAGTAGGAGTAGGATTGAAAAGTAGCACCAGGCTGACAGAGGCGTAGCGGGAATTGAGGCCCAGATCCGAGCATAACTAAAAAGATCGAGATACTCTAATAGAACAGTCACGCTAATGTAGCAGTCAGGCAAATCAGAGTATTCAGTAGTAACTATTCTATTAAACTGCTGAAATCCGTCTCACATTCAATTTCAGAGGGTCTAAAGTTTAAAATTTTCTTGGGTGTTATGTATTTAGTAGAAATAAAATGTGATATTCTAATGAGCCTTATCCGAAATTACGTCACAGATGTAAAATAGCCACTGTAGTGTGGGGACGTTTGTAAAATTTGTATGGGCGATTGTATTTTTGAATGGCGATATCTCAGCTAAGACGGAAGATATCGAGCTCTAACCAGCAGGTATGTTATAATATGGATGTACAGCAGGTATGCACCACTTTGTACCCTGTACAATGATGTGGGGAGGCCAGACATATGGTATTTGTTATTTAATTAAGTATGCGTTGATGGTTTATAGTGGTAGGCTCAATTCAACCCCGAAGTAAACCGAGATTTTAAGGTTCTATAGAGTGCTAACCACTTTTCTCATCTGTAGTAAAAGATGCTTTAAACCTGATTACCATGAGTAACTTTAACTTGAGGTATATGTCCAACTTAGATATTTTAATTTACAAGGAGGAGTTTGTCATGTTATAGTTAGTTATCATAATATATGTTTGTATCGTGACATAAACCTTGGTGATATATATGATATGGAGTTTTTCTATGTGTGACTGGATTTTGGAAAATCACCTTGTGGGTGCATTGTTGATTCAGAGAAAAAATGTATTTTAATAATTTAATGCATTGTTACTCACCAGCCTTGGCAACTACACGTATGGATTTTTCAACAAAGATGGATCAATTCATAGCATTTAAGAATACCTGGTGGCCAAGATAACTCTTGTAGAGTTTCCCACCATTTTAGATAGATTTTTCACCAATGTTGCTATATCATGAGTCCTCAAAAAGGGGTTGAGTGTCGGGGTGGCAGGATGGGTAAGAGATAGACTACAAAATGGATGAGGATGGTAATTGAAGGCACCAGACCACAAAACAGCCCATCAGAGGCAGGAATAGACTGAAATCTCACAAAACAAACATACATCACACATTCAGCTTACTGATCGTCTGTCCAGAGTGTATACATAAACCCCCATAAGCACTTCCCTGCTGTTCACAAACCTGTACAGACATCTGGCATGGTTATACAGGCCGCCAGAAAACAGTCTACCACAAGCAGACCTGACAAGTTGAAGAGGAGTTTGATATGGAAATTGTTAGCCTGATAGTGCAGCAACTTCATGCTGGTGTTTTCTCATTTTTGGCTCTTGCACCCATATGGTTGATTTTGCTATATCTAGTCACATATTATGGCAGCACTAATGTCAAGTACATCAAGATACGCTAATAGAGTAGTTGAAAGTTACCTCAATAATGTAGGCTCTATTTAGCTTTTGTTTATCACCACACATCATAAGGTGAAGGGTTTTGACTGTCATTTGCCGTATTGTTGAGCCACATCAATTAGTTCTTAGATTGATCTCTTGAATGTCTGCCTGCTAAGTGCATGTGTCCCTTCATGTTAATGGTCATTGTGTTCGATTTTCACACAGTTCTCATGACCGGTAAAAATACTGTAATGGCAACTGTACTATAATTTAAGCAAAATAAGTGTTATTTCTTTCCCAGCTACTCTCTGATAGTGTGAAGCAATAAATTGTACTGACCACATATTGGTGATTGCTCTATTAGGAATAAGTACATTGCGTGAACTTTGTGATTGTCATGTTCACACTGCTGTGGAAAGGGTATCTCCGATTTCCACTCAATTACAATGTTTAAACTTCCTCATCAGTAACTGGTTTTCCAACCTACTGCCACATAATCTAAAATCATCATTCATTTTGGCCACTGCATACGTTCTATGAATTGCAGTAGTCTCCTTTTAAAATTGTATTATGCTTTATCTGATCCATTCTGCCACTTTTGAAACAATGTACATACATAAGTTAGTCCACTGAGATTTTTCAGTATGGTCTGGGTTTCTGCATTTGTTGTGCATAACCACAAACATGCTGTCAACTTAACCTTGTATGGCTGCCTTTAGTCAGTTTAGTGTCACCGAACTTGAAGTCAAAGCACATAATGTGTACGTACTGTATTGACAATAATATAATATTTTATATGTTATTAAACATCAATTTCACATATATACAGTGCATGTATCAAAAGCGAAAGGTTACAATGCTATTGACAGTGGTGGGAGGGGGTACAGGGCACATGCCACTTTCCTTTCACACACACACATACACACACACACACCATTGACTATTAAAGTGAAGCCATCCCCTGGACGATGCCTCACACTATTGGTAGTGAACCAAACCATGGCTACCTCTTCCTCCCTTGTGGACATGTCATTTAATATTTGTCTGGCAATACTCTATCTACTTTGAAATTCATGGTGACAAGTTCCTGTGCAGAAAGAGTAGTGCTTTGCCACCTTCTGGCACACATCTCTCTACATGTTCCTGTCTTTGGCAAGGCAGTACTGAATCTCTTGAATCAGGTCCTATGGCTCCTGCCTCGCCTTGTCTCTCCAATGGACCTTAGCTCCATGCACAGGCTGAGGCTGTGGAAACCACTCAACCGACAGTCTCCGTCCCTCCCCACAGACAGACACACTAATTCTGTACACAAGATTTTGTAGTCTTGTCAAATACTCTAATAAAACAGTCACCATATGCAACACTATTAAAATCCTCCACTGAGTATGAAAACTTGCATCAGTATCACCATCCCAAGGGCACACTTATCATACAGTACAATAGTACATTTATCATACAGTACAATAGTACTGCATAGTAAAGATGATGACAGGGTGGGCACGGCTGGCGATAAAACATCACCCAAAAACTTGCCTTGATTTTTCTTCATAACGACATGACAGTATTGGTTGGATAGAGTCAAGCACACTTCTCTTGTTTGTTTCATCATATCCGGACTGGTAGCATTCTTTCCTTCGTGACTTTCTTTGTGTTTCTTCACATGATATGTCAAGCAAACCACATAATATAACTATACATGTAATACCATGTAAACATAGTTAGTGAGTGAACCTTGTGTTAAGCTAGATAACTTGATAAACTTCTAAGTGAGTACATGCAGTTTAGCAATATGTGGTGCGTTATACTTTTAACTAATCGGCAAAAATTTGCTGACTACTTGCATATACAAATATACATGTACATTGTTCCTACTCTACAGTGTAGTCCTAATTTTTCTTTTACTTGTACTTATGTAGCCTGCAAGAATTTATTTTTTTACAAAATAGTTATTTTATCATTAAACCTGTGACTATCACTATTCACTGTGCTGGTCATGCACTGTTGTACATGCCCCATTTGTAGATTGCTCCATTTATAGATTGCTCCGTTGGTAGTTGTACTTGGTTATATGTGCCCCGGGCCTAGTAATTACATAACCAAGTAATAATAATAATAAGAACATGACATCATAAATAATTAAATAATTAATTAATTAATGTCCAGACGAAACTGCGTAGTGCACACAAGAACACTCACCGGAATTGAGTTAGACGAAACCCGAACGTCAAATTGAAGTGAGCGTTTTTTCTCCGGTGCCTTCGTTAAGCAGGACACTTTTCTAAATAGTGCCTTTCTTCTAACAAACATTGAACTTCTTAACAACAACTTTCCAGCGCAATTCACTCAAAATCCAAGTTCAACCCGCAAAACAAGTTGTACACACTGCGCGTTAAACAGGTCGCCAAACACGTAAAACCTGTCTGAATACATAGCAACCAGCCGTACGCACGCCATTAAAATATTTTTGTTTATTAAGTTAAAACTGATAACGTTGTCTTCCTGCCTTGAACTGCATTACTTACACTTACAGGTGTTTGAAGGTTAGTCCTAACTAGTTTGTTTACCGCATGGAATGCCATGGTTGGAATAAATTTCTGTCGAAGTACTAGTCTGAATAAAGTGTGTTACTGGTGTTACCAGGCACTGTACTGCCTTCTTCTGATGGGCTAAATGTTTCACAGTCGTTGTACAATTACAGAAGTTGTTTTTACATTATTTTACAATAAAATAACTAGTTGTTTCCTGTTACTTGTCGTACATTTTTTTGTTGTAGTGCGAAGAAACAAGCAGGGCAATGATAGACATAACGCAATGGAGAATAGCGATAGCTACTCATCACCTCCGGTGGAGGCGTAATTCTAATTACGGGTTAACAACTTTAGGTGAGTACCAGTTAGACAGATTAATGTTCTTCATTACGGTATCGGTTAAGGTATTCATTACTATGCATGTTTTTATTACTATGCTACTGCTGCTACAAGCAGGTGATGTTGAAAGTAACCCAGGCCCAAACTTTTAATATCAAAGGGGCAACCCATTTGCACAGTGTACATATACATATTATATGGTCAACTTATAAAGCTGTCACCAGTAAATTTTTTCTTTAAAATCATATACACACCGGCACCTAAGAGGCAAAGGGTTACTGCATAGTCAAATTTACTTGGTTATGTGTGACCCGGTCCTAGTAATAATAATAATAATAATAAATGATTTCTAACCAGTGGAAGAACCAGTCAAACCAGTACTTTTAAATTAAACCCCATCCAAAAACAACTAATAGCTGTAAAAAAGTGCACGTCCAAGTAAAGCAGAGTTAACTGCAACAAAAGTAGTGATATACTGTAGTGCAGCCATGTGTGAGGTATGCAAGTTGTGAATATTAATCAGATAGTACAATTGTAACAGTATTCATGGGAACAAACTGATGCTGATAGTTTTAAAGTCTTGTGATCATCTTCATAAATGCCACTCAAATTTGATTCTCAATAAAGCAAAGTGTATAGATTCTCTGATAGCTATAAATATTTTCAGTTTGGCTGCCTTTCCTTTGTTCACAGCATTGTCGTATACAGGAAAGGCGGCCAAACTCAAACTATTAATATTGCTATCAGAGAATTTATACACTTTGCTTTATTGAGAATCAAATTTGAGTGGCATTTATGAAGATGATCGCAGGATTTAAAAACTATCAACATCAGTTTATTCTCATTAGTACTGTTATTGTACTATCTGATTAATATTCACAACTTGCATACCTCAAACATGGCCACATTACAGTATATCACTCCTTTTTTCGCAGTTAACTCTGCTTTACTTGGACGCGCACTTTTTTTACAGCTATTAGCTGTTTTTGGATGGGATTTCAAACATTTTTGTTAGAATAAACATACCATCAATGTTGAAAACAGTAACAGATCTAAGGTGAGTTTCAATGGTTTTGACAGAAACCCCTTATAAATTTAGATTACAGTGAAATAATATTGATGTAGACAATTTATCATAGTGCAACATTTTTAAATATAAGTGTAATTTTAGTGGCATGCAACTAGAGTCAACTAACATCCATTTATGTTTTAAACCCTTAGTAACACTTTACTTTTTATCTCACACTGCAGTAAAAACAATCAAGATACTCTAATAGAGCAGTCACAAAGCAGCTCTAATCATAGATTATATAATCTATGCTCTATATAATCTATGCTCTAATACAGAAGTCGAAGCTACTGCTTAGTTACAACTTTTGCCTAGTACTGCATTGTGCTTTTACATTGCTAGCTACTCATGCACTTTACGATATAAAAACACAGCACTTGTAGAAAAGTGACTGTTCTATTAGAGTGCAAATTAACTACTCTATTATATTAGAGTGTCTCAGCTACTCAACTAATTGAAGCAGAAGAACCATGCCACTGCCCATACCCACAGTATGAGCTCTTGTGAAGAATTGAAGGGTAGAGAAAATGGCGAGAAAGTCCAGAGATAATACAGGGGCGTGTAATTATCTGTCTTAAATAAATGCCTTTAAAATTTATATTACTTATAAATAAGTGCACCAAAATATGCTGTGATCTTTCAGTCATGTTCAGAGGATCTTTGGTTGTTGTGAAGATTGTCATTTCGTGCTGTGGAGATTGAGACACGATTGGTGAGTTTCCGTACATGGATTTGGATTGTAAAAATTAAATTGTAAAACCACAGGGAAAAAGTAAGCGAAGTTCATTTAATTAATGCATACCAAGACAACATCAGGTTGAAAATTTTACTGCTATATTTGGATGTTGTCCGGAGATGATACTATAGTATCCTAGTGTTGTCATAATCCTTCACTAGTACAGTGAAAACATGTCATTGTAGGGACAAAATTTCTTCTGACCTTATTATCCCTAGATAATATATGCCTTATATTATCTATGATTAACCCGTAAACCCAGAAAAAACTTTTGGGGAATGTGTGTTTATACAACATGGGCATGCGTGGCAACACCAGGTGGGGTAACTTAATTCTTATATCCCACAACTACACTTTGGTTTAAAGTGTGTTCACAAGGGTTCATGTAAATGAAACGCATTAACCACAGTGGCTTACTTTTTCTGAAGTAATGAACAACAGCGAGTTGTATTGTGTTCCAAAATTCTTGTCGTATATTTAATTTCGATAGTGGATTTACTCACATGACTCATAAATGGCCTGATAGGAAATTTAATGCCAAATCAAACGAAGTTATTGCAAGGTGATAGGAGCAACCACCATCAAGTTATGGACAATTTCATAAAGAGTTTGCATGTTTCCTTACCTAAAAGTTATTTACATGGCTAGTTTTGGCCTCACCATTTAGCATTAGGGTAAAACACTAGGTATCAGTTTTAATCTTTGTTACATCACAAGTAGAATGATGTAAATTGCATAGCCATAGGATGGACACTATGAAAGTTACAGCGTTTTGTGCAAAGCACACATATTCATTAAATTTAAATCAAGTTTTGTGGATTATGTAGGTTTAAGGGTTAAAGAGGTGGCTGCAGTATGCAGCTGCTTGTACACAGTAGGCGCATGGGAGGATTTTTACAATGGCTAGTTTAGATGGGTGACCTCATTATAAAGGTTTTTCACTGTGTTTAAAAGCAGGATATACCAAGCCAGAAGCATATAAGCACAGAAGATTTAACCATGCAATATTTGCATAGTGCAACATTGCCTTACTTGGAACACCACAAATATACAGGCCATTGCTAAGAAGCATCTGAAATGCAGCTGTTCTTGTATTATTAAATGGCTATAGAGAGGGATTTAGTGATGGATTTTTAGTGTGTGGCAGTGTGTGAGACTGGCAGCAAGAGGGAAAGTGTTGCTAATCAACCTGTTAGTAAATGTTGATCCAAATAGCTATGTCATCACAGATGGAGCATTTCAAATTGGCTGCAATGGCTGGAAACCCAAAGTGTAAGAATTTTCACTTTCAGTGCTTATAAGCTCATGATGAAGCAAATGATGATGTCATTACCCATAGGATATCTGGAAGGATATTTTTCAGGATATCCGTTTAAGCTCTACTACATAGTAGCCAAGGCATAAGGAAAAAAAGTAACACCGTTTACTTCCAGCATTCCAGTGGTTTAGTGGTGACTACAAGTCAACATTGTCTGAGTAAACTGTGGTGGGAATTCAGACTACAGAAGCCTTCATCACATGAAATGCCAAATATCTAAAGCCCTAAGTCTTACACAGTGAAAGTTATCTTGTTGGCCACTTGTACAGAAGTCACCTCTCTAAGAGGCCAACTTTTAAATTTCCTCATGAGACATCTATATGAATGCCTTGCTAATGCAGCTACCTGCTTATTAAACCAAGAAAATTTGGCCCAAAAGCAACCATCTTAAACAAGTTCCACTGCACCAACTTAGCTGAATTACTACTCAGGTCTATATGGTAGCCATATCAGTATACTGTCTAGCAGTGACACTTTGTATATCTCATACTATATTATGGTATTTATGTTACAATGTGTCTAATGAAGTCACCTTGTCACCCATCTATAAACACAGTCCATGAATGTGTCATTCTGTGTACACAACATATCTGCTACCGGCTCAAATTTTTTGACCATAAAGTGACCGGAGTAATGTTTCAGTGTATATTGTTACTGTTCACAATTGTTATCCGTACATATCCAATTTTACTTCTTCATGACATTTCCTATTCAGGTTTACTGATAGGTACTATGCAGTTTTGTGTTGACTGGTCCATGCATAATGTGGTGATTTGGAACACTAAAAAGGTACATAGTGTTTCCTGTATGCACATGTTGTAATGTGTACACACGTCTTAGACATATTGTCCCCCATAAATACTCAGTTCCATTCTGCCAATAGGTTGTAAGTGGGTTGAGTCAAGAAATTTGTATCACATTTTGTCCTGGTCAAGTGGATCTCATTAACTCACAGAATGTACAGGATCAGATCACATGTTACAGTGGAACCTATGTAGGTGGCAGTGTATAAATTCTCACTAAAGGGATTTGGAATTGGCCTTTCTAGAAGGTTGGCTTTCTATGCTGGTGGCCATTAAGACAGATTTCACTGACAAGCATGATTGTACTGATTGAGTGTATGTACTAGAAATGTAACAGTATGTTGCTCTTTGTGTCGTTTGATATAATGCTGTATCGTGATGTAATGCCTGAATGGAGGCTATGTATTGATACTTTTACAATGCTAGTACATACAGCATTTATGTGAACCACAACCAGTTATCAAGAATGTGTGTCAACCGTCTAGACATACTGGTGCCACACCCACTCATCCGGATTCTGAAAATGGAGTCACACATTGTTGTCAGTAGTCTATTTATCATTGCTTATCTGTGTTTGGAGAAGCACCATGAATATGCCGTATTATGAGACCTGCTACTGTGCAGAATCTACTGGGCCAAACTGAAGAAATGGAGCATTGTTTTGATAACAATTACATCACAGACAGGCAATTCCTACATTATTGTATACCTTAAATCTGTTGGGTATTCATGTATCCTGTGTAGGTTGTAACTGCATGTGCATACATACATGCTTGTATCCATATCATTTTTGTGTGGTGCCTTTACAGGCTGTAAATGATCTGCATTGCGCCGGACAGTTCTAAATACTTGTTGTCGATGGCATAGTTTTTGCTTTATGGCTACATACACCAATTAACTATGCTAATGATAACCCAGTTGTGCTCTTTGTCAATCTCTACATTTTTCAAGCTGCACCTTTAGAGAACAAATTACATGGGGGAACTATATTCAAATTTCAAAACTAGCCATTCTCGAACAATGGCATATTTTTTTGCACACTTTTTCTATGGCTACATGCACTGATTATATCAACGACACTTACTATTCACAGCCCAATAACCGGTGACTGTAGTTGTGCTGTACGTCATTCTTTACATTCTTCATCCGCGCCCTTAGAGAGCAAATTACATGGGGGCAACTAAATTCAAATTTCTAACTATCCACTCTCGAAAACGTATGTAACAATCTCAACGAAACTTGTAGAACAGTTTAAAGGCAATTTGCCCTACATGCCAAGCGAGTATTATGATAAACAACAATATGGGTTTTGTATTTGGCTACTAGGCCGACTGAGGATGACTCAAACTTCGTTTGGTGCTGAAATTACGACTGTAGGTAATGATGTATGGCAAAATTGATGATGTGAATCTTGAAGCGATTGAGAGAATATGGAAGCAATAGCAGGGCAATCAATGTTCGGAATGCACAAAGGAATGCAAGGAACTACACCTGTGGTTGCATCTAACTGCACGTGAAAAAACAACAACAAATAAAAACAAAACCTCCCCTTTGATGTCGGCAATCTTGATCTTGAAACAGTCAACGTAGATTTGCTTCACTGCTTGTGTGGTAGTTACTAGTGACATGATGAGTTTAAATCTGGAGTTTCAGAAAGATGGCGTAAATGACAGATGAGTTACAGGTAAGCTGAATTTGACAACGTTTGTGCCTGTAAAATCCTCATGTGTAGTGGTCATGTCATTTATTGTTTGCGGTGCACGTTTCTGCTTTACTGGCCGCATGACTCACTATCGTGAGTCTTGATTTAGCAATTACTCAAGCTAAGAGGTGTTTTTGTTGTTGTTGAAGTATGTTACTTTGCATATATGTTAAAGCATTGCCTTGCTCATGCTATATGAAAAATAAAGCACAAGGTGTGTGGCCGAGATACTAATAAAGCACGAGGTGAAACCTCATGCTTTATTGGCATCTTGGCTGCACACCTCGTTCTTTATTTTTCATAATAAGCAAGGCAATGCTTTAAATGATTTATGGAACTTTCTAGTTGTGTAGCTTCACCATACACTAGGACTCATAATTAACATGTGTTGCAAGAATTATTTTGCAGCCTGAAAGCACACAAACTGGTTAACAAGTAACTTATGCATAGTTTGGCATGGTAGACATCCATTGCTTATTTTTGGCATGTTTTGGTCACAACCCACAATCGATTCTATTGTGACACATGGTGAAGTATTTCCATGATATCTTAAGGACTTGTCCGTTTACATTAACCTTCTCCCACCCATCATCAAAGCATTTAGGTATGTTTATAAATGCAATCCAGTGGTAGCAACCATGTTGGCTGGAGGTGATTGACCACTTAGCATGGTGCAGGCTGTTAGCCTTCATTGGCTTGGGTGATTAGCCGTACTGGTGTGAGTACCATGGGCTATTAACCTGAACTAAAACACATGGGCAATTGTGCTTTACTGCCCACAAAGAGTGCTTTATTGCACTGCAAACAGTCCTTTAATCGTGCTTATAGAACTTTGTGTGGGCGAGATCAAAGGAAAAAGTGTACTTTAAATTTCATAAAGTGCACTCTCAGCCGGCCAACAGTGCTTCATGACCGCAAAGAGTACTTTATTACACCGCAAAGAGTGCTTTATTCGTTCAATAAAGCACTCTTTGTGGTGCAATAAAGCACTATTTGTGGGCAATAAAGCACAGTTGCCCACGTGACTTAGTGCGGGGCTCGTGCCAGTATGACTAATAACCCACACTATTGAAGGCTGATAGCCTCGCTACACTGAGTGACCAATCACCCAGCCAATACAAGTTTTACCACTGGATTGCTTTTATAGACATACCTAAATGCTTCAATAATGGGTGGGAGAAGGTAACGTTGCTGTTACGTTTGTTAAGGTAAACGGACAAGTCCTTGATGAAATACACTGGTGTAAGGTGAAAAAGTTTCAGAATTGCAGATAATCATGCAGTTGAATCCTTTATACCAGCTGTAGATTGCTACCGTTAAACAATCTTAGTGTTCTATTAGAGTATTTAAGCATTCTACTGGAGTTGAACTATGCATGTCATCACTTATAAATCTGATGATCACTAGGGACCTGTCGATTTTGCCAGAAAATTTTTTGGCATATTGGGTGGGTAAAAGCAATGAGCAAAATGCTGGCATAATAGGTGCAATTTTTGTTAAGTGGACATAAAAATTGCACAAAGGATCGAGATACTCTAATAGAACAATCAAACACATTAAAATTTTGACAATGCATACCTAATTGATTATTTCTAAGTGCAAAGCTACAGTCTTGCCTTAAATTGACTGTTCTATTAAAGTATCTCAGTCAGCAATTACTTCTAACATGTAAAGCAAGAAGCTAGCTAATATTGCTTAACATGTTTAATTAGGGTATCTCGATTGTCACTTGTTGTCCTGTAACAGTTAGGTACAAAGATCACTGCTGAACAAAATTTATAATTCTTGAGAAAAATATGGAGCAGAATAGGTGAAAAATAAAAGAATTGTCGGAAAGAAAAATAGGTAGAAAAAAAATCAAAATAGACTGGACCCTAATGATCACAAAGAGGGTTAATTTCCATGATAAAACCTATGTACAATGGCAGGGATTGGTTTTCTCCCAAGCCTTCCAGATAATTCAACAGAGTATGGACGTTCCATGTGCTAGTATACCTGGGTAGAGAAGGCCTCCATGAAGAATTCCCTTGGAGGACAATTCCTACTAAGTCTGGGTATTGCAAGAAGTCTTTCCCCATTGCTATTAAGTCTAAAGACAAAACTTTACCTGAGCTGAAGTCAGTACTGATTACTTGGTTTTCACAATGAAACCAAGACATTCTAGAATGTACTGCATTCTGGTCACATGGTGTAGGATTAATTATGTTGTCGATGTAGGCTATTAGCCATACACCCCTCTCTTGAAGGTTTGGTGTACTGGTTTTAAAGTTTCGTAAACAACCATGGGGCCGAGGACAGGCCGAAAAAAAGGCAATTGACTTGGTTGGACTTCTTTTTTTGAAAATGAACCCGAGTAACTTTTTCTGGCTTAGTAAATTAAAATTTAGAGAAAAGAATTCTTTACACCAGATTTTTCAATGCATGAATGTCCTCCATTTTGAAGTGTGCTTTGTTCACAAAGTTTTTAAACCTTTGACGTTGATTACTGGGCAGTACCCTTCATCTTTCTTGGAACAAAGAAAGAGATATGAGAAACTCTGGTTGCTTTACAAGTATTGTCTCCCCTGCTGCCTCCTTCTATAGTAATTCGGTTACTTCTTGATGAGTCTGTTCCACAAAATAATAATAATAATAATTATGGTGTTACAGATTGATGTGGACTTGAAAAGAAGTCTAACATCTAATCAAAGCAACCAAGCTGTAATAAAAGGTGTGGCTCACAAAAAGACCATAGTGAAAAAGATGTGAAATCCAAGGTGGCAGCAAATCATTTATTATGAAAAGGCCATGGTAAATAATGCAAAATCTAAGTTGGCAGCCAAGGAATAGATGTAACGGTAGGTAAATGGCAAAATATTATCATAACGATAATTCAGGTGAATCTGTACTGCCTCCTCAAAGTTCAACTAGGACTCAGCAAAAATTCACCTGATTTGTCACTATTAAATTTTTTGCCATTTACCTACCATCACAGATGCTTTCAGGTGGCCGGATATCAATTTTTTTTAAATCCTCAAAACTCAAACTTTAGTCTCACTGCCTCACTGCCTGACTGACCACAGTCGCAAGGCTAGAGTTTCAATGAAGCAGTGCATGGCCATCATTTTACGCCACAATAACAAACTCACCGGTGGGATGTACATTTTGGGCTTCCAAAAGAGTGTAGGTACTCTGTGCCTTGTGTTTTCTTTTATCTCCAATCAGGCTACTTATCTTCTTCTTCCAATGAAACCATATCAAAATGTTAATTTTCTGTATCAACACTTTCTTTCAGCAGTGTATTTAGATGCCACAGAATTATTTCAGAGCTAGGTTTCAGAAGAACTTTAGTTCTGGTATCACTATAAGAGGTATACTAGTTAGATATCTGAAACTTTGAGATTGGGATACCATTGGCAGTTAGTTTGGCGGTGGCAAGCAAAATAGTGGGTGCCGCCAGACTAATTTCCGGGAAATTGAAGTACAGCTAGGTTTGCGACCATACCCATAAAAAAGAAATAGGTTGACTATTATAGTGATAGAGTACAGAGACCACACGTCTTCACAATGAAGCTATTCTGAGTGAAAACCCGACTTGTTTGCATTTTCCTTTAATTTAATTTTTTGACTTTTCTGGCAAGTGGTTTTACAGTTATAGTGCTTGACCGCAAAAAGAGGAAAAATCGATTTGCACAGTGCTTATTCAGAAAAAAATTACAATCACTTGTTTGATCAATCATAACTCGTGAGTGCAATGGGCTATGGAGTTGGGACTTGTGCCATTCTATTTACCATGAGCTTAGGCATTCATTAAACTATAGTTTTTACTTAAATGCACCCATGCTATCAAGAAAGAACACTGTTCAAGCTTAAAAATAGTGATGCTTAAGTTACATTTTACTGCAACGTAAACAAACACATGTTTGCTCCACGGTACAGACTCTGTGATACAGACACGAAACAAACATATTCCTACTCTCTATGAAAAGGCAAATCTACTGCTGCATATATTAGATTATTCAATTCACGTCTTCTTTCACTGTTCGCTGAAGTGATTAAAACATTGCATAAAAAAATTATGTAGCATGCATTTTTACCTAGTGTATTTCGATGGAATTTATCTCTAAAACAGGATTATGCAAACAAGTCAGGTTTTCACTCAGTGGGTCACATATAGCTAGCTTCACACACTACAAGATAGTCTAATACAACAGCCTCTCTAAAACACCAGTCACGTATTATATGATATTCTAATAGAACAGTCACAAGTTAAGCAGTGCTACAACAACAAAAAAAACTAAACAAACTAGTGGTAATTTAAAATATGAAGTACTGAAACAAGAGATGAATTGATGGTATCACAGCATACTGTTACAGTAGCTTGGTGGAAAAGTCTGTACTTTGGCACATTAGCTATATATAACAATTATTTTATTTAATGCCAATGTAGGGACCTTTTCCCACCAAACTATGCTGTAATACCATCGTTTATGTCTTGTATGATTACTTTTAATTGTATTGATCTCTAATTCATATTTTAAATTACCTTTTTTAAATAATAAAATAGGTTGTAATTTTGGTTTAACAACACTTGCATGTGTGATCCACTGAGCAAAAACCCGACTAGTTTCTATACCTTCTTTATTATTCAGAAGGAAAAACCAATAAGCTGTCAAAGTTTCAGCCTTATCTGGTGAATAGTTGTGTAGTTATAGAGGTAGACAGCAGGAAGTACAAAACAATCGATTCGTACAGTGACTATAATATGGGAAAAATACAGGCACTTATTTAATCAATCATAACTCACAAAGGAAACGAGCTATGGAGATGGGACTTGGCTCATTGTCTTCACAACGAATTGGGGCATTCAGAAAGGTACACTTTTGCTATAAATACACCAAATACAAATTATTAGCTATTATGTACACTTTTGCTATGTATTTAATCCTTAAACCAACAGCTGTTTTATAAAACACAAGAACTGAAAATGCATAATCCAGTAAACTAGATTGTATGCATGCCTTGTGAAACTAAATTCTATAACACAAAACTGCCAAAGCTATTTAAAAATGACAAACACCATCTTACACACTGTTAAATTCTGGTTTGAATAGTCTCATACTTTGTTGTGTCGATCCAACCCAGAGATACCCGCTCCACTTTGAATTAGTAAAATAACTATCCCTCTGTCTTCCTACTTTACACAATGATGTACAAAATGCCATAACTTAGTCATATTTCATTGTATCAACTTTTGCTTGGTGTCATATTACTTCTCATGTGATGGCGATTCAGTTGACGTATTGATATCACATGATAACATCAATGTCAGACAAGCACAATGACAATACGAATGCGGAAGGATGCAAAACATTGCAGGGTGTCATAGTATGTGAGTTCTTTGTTTGTATGTTGAAAGTTTATACATAGATAGATAGCTTATTCTTTGCCAATAATGAATCTGTTTTTCTAAGCAATAGGACAAACACTCCATGAGATATGCTTGTTTGTAACCAAATATGTAAATTGGCAAAAGTATTGTGCATTTTCAATTCATTTTTATCAAATACAGTTTTCTGGATTATGTGGATTAAAGGGTTAAGCAAAAAGGCTGTTTAAACTTAGAAACAGCAACGTTCACATCAAGACACACGGTAGTGTCGTACGGCCCAAGAAGCCGGCGCGCAACACCCGTGAATATATTGACAGGAAGAAAGAAAACGCAATTTTCGCACCTGCATAGCTCTGTGCTTCCTTGACGAAACAAGAAGATTTTTGCTGTGGACATGCCCTCCAACTTCAGCACTCCACATTCCAAGTTTGAGCAAAATCGCTTCAAACATTCCTGAGATAAGCGACTTCAAAAATTGGCTTAGTTTCTTTGTTTTACCGAGAGAGAACCATCATTATTATAAATGAAAAAACACAATGAGTAGAGTTAGCTTACAGTATATGCGACCTCGGTCTCGTGTGACCACAATCAGATTGTAGTAAAAGATCTGTGTAGGCACAGCAAGGTACATACAAGAACAAAACTGACAAACAAACATACACACATACAGTAAACAAAAAAAAATAAGTTATTAGTAGTTACAAATTTAAGGAGACCACTTACTGCAGTTCCTAGCCAAGAAAATTCGTTATGAGCATGTAATGCAAGTGTTGGCTGCTCTATCTAGAGTCTGTCTTATGTTAGATTTGGTGACAATAGACGCAGGCTGAGTGAAATCAATAAAACTCTTTAAAGCGTGAATACTGCTAGGCAGATAGTGACCTAGCACACTAATTTCTACTGTTTCATAATAGTTAAGAATCTGTAAGTGGTCAAATTCTGAAAGCAGCTGTAAATATTCAATCTTTTTCTTCTTATTTCCTTCCTCTTATCGCACACTTACATAAACTGCTATAAAACGCGAATTCTATATCCGATTACCTTGAAATTTGGCACACAGAAGGGGGGTATAACAGCGCATCTCAGTACAAACTTTGGCTGGAATACGATAAACAGGCAAAGAGTTATTAGCGAATATTCACAAAACATAACACCAATATGTTGTCACGCCTACAGGGTAAACCGCGTATGGGAAGAAGCTGCAAATCGGTGGGAGAATAGGTTAACTATTGAACCTCAAACCTTTTGTGGTTTGAAAGAAATCGAACTAAAAACCAGGAAGATACAACGAAAAAACCAACAGTGTGTAACAACTACGCAATCGAGATTAGCTAATAAAAAACACTACTTGTCACGCCTACCAGAAAAACTACTTGGGGTAATGCTTTGAAAATCACTGTACAGATGGAGTAATCACCTTAGAAAGGCTCTTCAATGGTGTAGAAGAATCAGACTTAAAGCCACGGAGTTATAGCACGAAATCCAACTTGGTGTAGCAAGTGCAAGATCGAGATACTCTAATAGAGCAGTCACCTTGAAGAGAATTCAAGAGATCAGCTAGAAACAAGTAACCTATACAGAGATCAGCTACAAACAAGTCACCCTGTAGAGAGAGCAGCTACAAACAATCTACCCTGTAGAAAGATCAGTTAGAAGAAGTTACCTTGTAGGGAGTTCAACTACCGAAACAGATAGTTCAGCTAGAAGAAATCACCTCAGCTACAAAGAAACCACCATGTAGAGAGTTCAGCTACAAACAAATCTCCCTGTAGAGAGATCAGCTAGAAGAAGTTACCTTGTAGAGAGTTCAGCTACAAAGAAACCATCATGTAGAGACAAGGTAACTTCTTCTTTGTACATTTACTGATAAAATCAGAAATATTTAAAGTATTTAAAATCTGCTTCATCTTTTCTTCTTCCTGTGGTAAAGAAAAACAGATAGGTTTAAAAAGTCCCAAAGCTGGCCATAGGCCAACTTTGGGGTATACAAATACAAAAAGAAGTGAAATCTAATCTAAAACAGCCAAGCTGTAAAAAAAGAGTGCGGCCCTCAAAAAGGCTATGGTGAAAAAAAGATGTGAAATCCAAGGTGGCGGCTAAGAAATGGCTGTGATGGTAGGTTAATGGTAAAAATTTTAATAACGAAAATTCAGGTGAATTTTGTACCAAGACCAAGCAGCACCAAAATGCACATAATTGTTGTTATTAAAATTTTTACCATTAACCTACTATCACAGCCATTTCTTGGCCGCCACCTTGGATTTCACTTTTTTTTTCACCATAGCCTTTTTAAGGGCCACACTCTTTCTTTACAGCTTGGTTGTTTTGGATTAGATAATATTTTACAGCAACATAAACAAATTCCCATAACTCATGTATGCTTTATGGCACTGAAACAAAACAAAGATATTCTTACTCGCTATTAATTAACCCTTTAAGGACCACAGACATTTACAGAGTACCTACCCTCAAAACCCACAGGTTTTGTGAAAATTACGCATTTTAGTATTTGACAAGTTTGTAGTGTTAACAAAACTCCAGAAAGTAGTAAAATCTATTTAAATTATAGTGGACAAATTTCCTATCAATACCAAACAGTACTATCTAACTTAAAAGTGTGTAGAACATCCATTTTCGTGTAACTGGTTGATCTTTCATGAACGGTGATGATCTTTCTTCTTCGTAATGCAGTTCTTTTCAAATTGCTCATCCATCTCTATATGAAGCACCGCATCATGTCATCTTCTACACCGATATAATCAGCTCTAATTAAGGAACACTATGAGAATTGAATTATTAAAATTGGTTCATTATAGAGGAAGATACTAGGAGATTTCTACATGGTCAGTTTTGTTGTTGTGCAAATACAATATTGTCTTTATTACAAGGCTGTTTCTAACTAGCTTAGTTTCATGTAACATTTTTTCATTGTATATCAACAGAATTTCCTAGTAACGACAAACAATATACTATTATGTAAAGTTCATAGCTTCTACTGCTATGAAGATATAGCTCTTTGTTTACTACTTATTCACTAGGATGTACGTGTACGATGGCAGGCTTTTGCATAAGGTTATATTTGGACGTACATGTACAACGCTGGTCCCTAAAGGGTTAAGAGGCAAATCCGTTGGTCACTTAGTTATCTCGATTCAATCCTTGTTTCACTGTTTACTAAATGTAATGTGCATAAAATTATTTTTGTAGTATGCATTTTTACCCAATGTATTTCAATGTGTTATTCTTAAAAAAAAACAGAATTCTGCAAAATAGTCAGGTTTCCAATCAGCTGGTCACATATGTGACCAGATTTTACAAAACCAATCCAAATCCCACATCAGGAAAAAATTAACTAACACCACCAGTGGATAGCTGCACTATCGTACTACTAGTGTTGATATTCAGTAATACCCAAACTACTTGTGGCTACTTTTAACAGACATCTTTCTAAGTGGTGTGGAATGTTTGAATGGTGGTTTCCGGCTTTGTGAAATACCTGGCTTGGCAAGAATCAGTGGTTTACTGGTGGACAGCCTGATAATATTCGCTGGACATTTTTTCTGCTGATTGTGCTACATACATGTAGAGTAAGCGATCTACACCCTGTATTGTTGGACACCATCTACAATTGGACACCCTTTCTCAGAAACTACTACACCAACTCTTCTGAATTTTGCCACAGATAAACTTCACACTAACTAGCATCATACCAAAATTTGGACTGGAAAGCTTTTGTTGTTGCTTTGCTACAGTAGATTAAAGTGACTGTCCAAAAACTTCTAATATTGGACGTTTACGCATTTCTTTTATTGGATACCACCCAGCAATCCTCCACTAAATCATGAAACTTCTCACAAACACCACTGACTGTTAGGGTAATGATATATTGTCAAAGCAGCTATAGTTTGTTTCTTTCCTACACTCGTAATCAGAGCTAGCTACAACCATTAATATGTGAGCAGGGGTGTAGGGAAGGGGTGTTCCGGGACCCCCTGTAAAATTTTGACTTCTGCAAGCAGGATCCTAACTCACCATTTAGTGTGGCAGGACAAAATGAGTGAGCAATGTAGTGTAATGGCACAGCACAACAATTGATAAAACTTACATTCATCTCTCAGGAAAGGATTTACAGAGGTAACATGAGCCCTCTTCAAAACTTGTTAAAAAGATCGATATACTCTAATAGAGCAGTCAGGTATACTCTAATAGAACATGTATGTAAATATCCATGTCCATATGAACTTTTTCAGACATTCCTACATTAAATGCAAAACTTAGCATGACCTTATACTGCTATAGCTTTGGTGTGCAGTGTTTAAAGATGTAGAGCTCCAGTAATTTATCACTTGTGTTATGCAAAATGAATTCATGCTATGCATATTTGTATAGTACTATAGTTATATTGTTTAATTTGTTTTGATTGTCATTTGTATCAGTGGATTCATGGCTCCTATACCACAGTGAGATATAACTATCACTTACAGATTACTATATGTGTCTCTAATATGTGTTATGCTGTCTGTTTCCACTAGGTGACTTTATCTAGTACTACCTTCATCCCAGGGGCACTTAATGCATCATAATTAATGTACTTTTGCATAAGATATAGGAATTTTCTGAGTTTTAATTTATTAAAATATTGAAAGTCTCTCAGCGGCTGGGGGCTGTGCCCCCAGACCCCTGCTTCTAGTAACTCAATGCTGGTGCTGGAACCCCCCTTCAAAAAATCCTGGCTACGCACCTGGTGGGTGTGTTGCAACCTTTATAATCGGACAGAACAGAATATCATTTCACACTATTTGATCAGTTGAAAGCTACCTTTCAGTTATTATCAGCCTTGAAATGAAAGGTGTGGTTTAAAATATAAATGGATTTCCAAAGAGTCATAATATTTCACTGTTTATAGCAATCAGTCATCAGCATGCTATAGTGGGGTTGCACAAAATTACTTATCAACTGTTCCAAAGAACTTTTAGCACTGAAATACATAGGTAAAGCACAAAAGGGAGAAACTAAGTCCTTCCACCCCTCCACTTCTAAATATCAAGATATATTCCAAGAGAGCAGTCAGTTACTCTAATAGAACAGTCATATGCTCAAACAAGTATTTAGGTGCCTTTTCGAATAAAATTCCAACCTTGCTATCAAAATGAATTTCAGAAGGCTAAATTTCAAAGCTTTTCTAGGGAGGCATGCTCCCAGATCCTCTTGATTATACATGCTTTACATGATGATAAGTTTATACTTCTCTTACTGCAAATTGTATGAACCAGCTACGATTCTAGCTTGTTAAACCCATTGTGCACCTAATTTTGCTATATCTCTTGCAGCCATACACACCACACATGTTATGCATTGTAATCAATGAAAGGTATGGTTTTTCCAGATCAAAATAAAACATGCATATATAGCTAATTTGCAGGTGGAAAATAACCTGTGCATTTGTAGGAGCTTTTATCATCCAGTCAAGAAACTGGGTCAGATGCAAAGAGTGATGCCACATGTTCATGTGCTGGAGTAGCAAGAGTAACAGCCAGCAAGGATGACTATAACTATACATTTGCCAATTCTGCAGCCAGTGATACCAGCAGTTAAATTAATTACGATCCAGATTGGAGCTAATTGTGTGCGTTTAACATACATTATACACTAGTAACAGTTGTATCTATATTACACATTCCATTATCAGAGAATTTTAAATAAAAAATTCCCCGTATAATCTCCAATAGAATCATAGCACAAAATAACAGCTCGTGTTTAATTAACCCCCTTCACCACTGCATTTCTGGGAGATTCCAATCTGGATGCTTTAAGCCACTATATCTCACAAACCGTATGACATAATCCCACAAAATTAATTATATGATATTAATCACCAAAAAAATCAGCCAAGACTCCTTAGCGAGCAAATTAACACACATTAACAGCACAATGAAGATCGCTAGACCATGAAGCGATTCACTGGAAGACTGGTTTTCAGACGTTTGACTACACATGCACATAAACTCACAAGGCCATTAATCCGTGAAGTGAAAACCACTCAGAAGAGTGATAAAACATGTCTAACCTATATCTTTACCATTTCCTTTCACTTCTAAAACCAGAATCGCTTTGAAGTATCTATCAGAATGACAATTACACACGACCACAAATCAAGACACACGGTAGTGTGTCGTGCGGCCCAAGAAGCCGGCGCGCAACACCCGTAAGTATATTGACAGGAAGAAAGAAAACGCAATTTTCGCACTTCCGTAGCTTTGTGCTGCCTTGGCGAAACAAGACGATTTTTTCTGTGGACACTCCCTCCAACTTCAGTACTCCACTTTACAATTTTGAGCGAAATCGCTTCACGCGTTCCCGAGATATGCGACTTAAAAAAAATAGCTTAGTTTCTTCCTTTTTTTTTCTTCTTATTTTTCTTCCTCTTTTCGCACACTTACAAAAACTGCTATAAAACGCGAACGCCATATCCGATTGCCTTGCAAGTTATCACACAGAAGGGGGGTATACAGGCGCATCTCTGTACCAACTTTGGCTGGAATACGATAAACAGGCAAAGAGTTATGAGCGATTATTCACGAAAAATAATACCAATATGTTGTCACGCCTACAGGGTAAACCGCGTATGGGAAGAAGCTGAAAATCGGTGGGTGAATAGGTTTACTATTGAACCTAAAACCTTTTGTGGTTTGAAAGAAATCGAGCTAAAAACCAGGAAGATACAACGAAAAAACCAATAGTGTTTAACAATTACGCAATCGAGATTAGCTAATAAAAAAACAAATGCTTGCCACGCCTACCAGATAAACCGCTTGGGGGTAATGCTTTGAAAATCGTTGTACAGATGGAGTAATCATCTTAGAAAGGCTCATCAATGGTGTAGAAGAATCAGACTTAAAGCCACGGAGTTATAACACGAAATCCAATTTGGTGCAGCAAGTGCGACATTGAGATACTCTAATAGAGCAGTCATCCTAATAGAGCAGTCATCCTAATAGAGCAGTCACCCTGAAGAGACTTCAAGAGATCAGCTAGAAACAAGTAACCTGTATAGAGAACAGCTACAAACAAGTCACCCTGTAGAGAGATCGGCTACAAACAATTCACCCTGTAGAGAGATCAGCTAGAAGAAGTTACCTTGTAGGGAGTTCATGCAACTATGGAAAGAGATAGTTCAGCTAGAAGAAATCACCTTGTAGAGTTCAGCTACAAAGAAACCACCATGTAGGGAGTTCAGCTACAAACAAATCGTCCTGTAGAGAGGTCAACAGAAGAAGTTACCTTGCAGAGAGTTCAGCTATAAAGAAACCATCATGTAAAGAGTTCAGCTGCAAACAAATCTCCATGTAGAGATCAGCTAGAAGAAGTTTCCTTGTAGAGAGTTCATCTTCAAACAAATCACCCTGTAGAAAGATCAGCTAGAAGAAGTCACCTTGTAGAGAGTTCAGTTACAAAGAAACCACCATGTAGAGAGTTCAGTTACAAACAAATCACCCTGTAGAGAGATCAATAGAAGAAGCTACCTTGCAGAGAGTTCAGCTACAAAGAAACCATCATGTAGAGAGTTCAACTACAAACAAATCTCCCTGTAGAGAGATCAGCTAAAAGAAGTTTCCTTGTAGAGAGTTCAGCTTCAAACAAATCACCCTGTAGAAAGTTGAGCTAGAAGAAGTCACCTTGTAGAGAATTCAGTTACAAAGAAACCACCATGTAGAGAGCTCAGCTACAAACTAGGGACCTTGTAGACACATCAGCTAGAAGAAGATACCTTGTAGAGAATTTAGCTACAAAGAAACCATTCTGTAAAGAGCTCAGCTGCAAACAAATCACCTATACAGAATTCAGCTACAAACAAATCTCCCTGTAGAGAGATCAGCTAGAAGAAGTTATCTTGTAGAGAGTTCAGCTACAAACAAACCACCCTGTAGAGAGATCAGCTAGAAGAAGTTACCTTGTAGAGAGTTCAGCTACAAATAAATTACCCTGTGGAAAGATTAACTAGAAGAAGTTACCTTGTAGAAAGTTCAGTTACAAAGAAACCACGACGTAGAGAGTTTAGCTACAAACTAGTCACCTTGTAGAAACATCAGTTAGAAAAGTTACCTTGCAGAGAGTTCAGCTACAAAGAAACCATCATGTAAAGAGTTCAGCTGCAAACAAATCTCCCTGTAGAGATCAGCTAGAAGACGTTTTCTTGTAGAGAGTTCATCTTCAAACAAATCACCCTGTAGAAAGATCAGTTAGAAGAAGTTACCTTGTAGAGAGTTCAGCTACAAAGAAACCATTCTGTAAAGAGCTCAGCTGCAAACAAATCACCTGTACAGAATTCAGCTACAAACAAATCACTATGTAGAGAGATCAGCTAGAAGAAATTACCTTGCAGAGAGTTCGGCTACAAAGAAACCACCACGTAGAGAGTTCAGCCACAAAGAAATCACCCTGTAGAAAATTCAGCCACAAACATATTGCCCTGTAGAAAGAACAGTTAGAAGAAGTTACGTTGTAGAGAGCTCAGCTACAAAGAAACCATTCTGTAAAGAGCTCAGCTGCAAACAAATCACCTGTACAGAATTCAGCTACAAAAAAATCACCCTGTAGAGAGATCAGCTAGAAGAAGTTACCTTGTAGATCATTCAGCTACAAACAGTTCACCCTGTAGAGAGAGCATCTAGAAGAAGTCACCTTGTAGAGTGTTCAGTTACAAAGAACCACCATGGAGGTTTCTGTAATTATTATAATATGATGTATTATATATATAATTTGTGCATTTACTGATAAAACATTTAAAGTACATCTACTTCATCTTTTCTTCTTCCTGTAGTAAAGAAAAAAAGATAGGTTAAAAAAGTCCCAAAGCCGGCCATAGGCCAGCTTTGGGGTATACAAATACAAAAAGAAATGAAATCTAATCCAAAACAGCCAAGCTGTAAAAAAGTGTGCAGCCCTCAAAAAGGCTATGGTGAAACGCTGCACAAAATTCACCTGAATTGTCATTATTAAAATTTTTACCATTAACCTACCATCACATGTACAGCCATTTCTTGGCCGCCACCTTGGATTTCACATCTTTTTTCACCATAGCCTTTTTGAGGGCCGCACACTTTTATTACAGCTTGGCTGTTTTGGATTAGATACATTTATTACATATTAACATTATGTTCATTAGTTGTTGGTGAAGTGCAATCTCAATTAGTGTGAACTATAACTCTTATTTTTGATTTTGGAACCTATTGATTTTCTCTTGTAATCATAATTGTATGCATAAATTATTTTTTCTTCTGTAAAACTGGAACTTCTGTATGTGTGAAATTACGAGTGTGTGAGTGACAGTTTAATCAAAATAATTTCAGCAGGTTATGGGCCCAGTTTAACAACCTAACAGTCAGTTTATATGTTCATAGCTGAGTTAATTGATAGACGTTGATATGGCAGAGTCTAAAATGGTATCAGTAGTGCCACTGAATAATTCGAACTACTTCACGTGGAAGGTGCACTGTAGGATGGAGCTGATTAAGGATGGACTCTAGGGTTTGTTAGTGGTACAGAGAGCAAACTTATGGAAGGAAATGAAGTAAGGGCAAAGTTTGTAGAGAATTGCGACAAAGCTCTGGCGACCATGGTGTTGGCGATGGAACCATGTTTACTCTATTTAACTGGTAATGATCCAATTGACTGTTTCTGTTTGGAGAGTACTGTCAGAGCATTTTCAATGTAAAACATGGGTTTATAAATTAGAACTCAAACGAAAGTTGTTTTCATTGAGGCTAGCAGAAGGTGGACGATGCAAGACCACATCAAGATAATGACAGAAATATGTGATGAATTTTCAGCAATTGGGGAGCATGTGAGCGATGAAGATCGAGTTGTTTATTTGTTGGCTAGTCTCCCAGAGAGTTATGGTGTCCTGGTAACTGCCTTGGAAGCTGGTGCTGATGTTTCTTCACTAGCTGTTGTGAGAGAATGCTTACTACAAGAAGAGACTAAGATGAACGGAAAACAAATTCAGACTAGTCAAGAAACTAGTCAAGAAGGAGTATATATTGACCACCAGCTTCAAGAGAAAGTTGAAGTGTCAGTTTTGTAATAACACTGGCCACTTTAAAAAGGACTGTGATGAATTTGTGAAGTATAGTGACTCCAGATCGGTCCAAGTTAAGGAGAAACCCAAAAAAGAGGCTTTCAAAATGACAATCACTCCTGAAGATGAGACAGGCACTGATAGTGAAAGTACTGGTCTGGTAGTCTAACATGCTCTGTCATCCGACTGCAATAACTGCATGTAACAAGTGGATCGAAGTCTCAAGAGCATCATGCCACATGTGTAATCAGAAATCAATTTTTGCTGATTACCAACCTCTACAGAAGTTATAGAAGGTTTGCTTGGTGATGGTAGAAGTTTGCAGGCTGTAAGACAAGGAAATGTAGTATTGAAGATAAACCTGCCGAATCATAAGACACAAATAATGTACACTTCTAGGTGTTCTCCTGGTACCAGAACTTGTGCTCTATCTTTTCAGTGTAACCTCAGCTTCTGAGAAGGGAAAACTGACAACCATTCCAGGGGCGGATCTAGGATTTATAAAAGGGGGGGGGGGCTAACTCAAGGTACTAATCTCTTGGGTAGAGGTGTGCAAAGCACACTTCCCAGCATGCAAAGCATGCTGGAACTAGGGGGTCTGGGGGCATGCCCCCCCAGGAAATTTTGAAAAATAGATGCTAAAATACTGCAATTTGGAGACATTTCCACATAAAATTCATAATATTTTCTGCCTGTAGATATTTTATAGACTGCCTTTAGATTATAGGTATGGCTCTCTGAAGCATTTTACTAATGGAAATGTTTGGGTAGGTACAGACGACCAAGTACATGATGCACCCCTCTCACAATTGCATAACACTGAATAGGTGCATGTTAGAATAAGAATGTTGAAAGTGGAAAATTTTGAAATTTGAACAATACAAGATTGAATCTGAGAGCATTTTCAACGGTAATTGTGTACCTGAATTAAGTATTGTCATACATATTAACTACACAAGTAGATGAATGAAGCCCTTTAAACAGACCAATGCACTTCATTGTATGTATAGGCGCAGGCAGATTTGGAAAAATTCCATAACAGAACCAATTACATGTTTCCAGTGAATGTTCTATTAGAGTAGTTAGCTGACTGCTCTAAAAGAGTATCTCGATCTTGTACACCTCCAATGCTGATTCAGGTCCTTGTTGCATAAACTTTAGCATAAATCCACTGATAATACCTTGGAAAAATATTTATAAGGTGGTTTTATGAGTATTTGTATTATTAGTGATCATATAATTATGCTAAGACAAAATTTCATTATAATCCTCAGCATATTGATCAAGTAAAGCCTAAATATGAAGGGGGGGGGGGGCTTCAGCCCCCAAAGCCCCCCCCTGGATCCGCCCCTGCATTCTGATGTGCAATGTGAAATGTGAGCTCAAGGCTAGTTGCTACTGCATATAGAGAGGGGAATCTGCACTATCTTGATCACAGTGATTTTGTTCATCAAGCCTGCTCAAGTTCAGATCAGAGTCATCAGACTGAATCTAAGTGTAAACTCACAGTTTGACATCAAAGGATTGGGCACTTGGGAGCTGGTGGAATGTGTCATAGAAGATGAGCTTTTATTTATTACATCATGCAATGTGCATTATTTGAAATTGTGTACTATAAATTGTCCTTTTCTACAATCATTAATCAGTCACCCAAATATAGTGAATTTTGACAAAAGTCTGAGCCAAACAGGACAAGACAAGCAGCACAGTGAGCACTGACAAGTGGTGCAGTGAGCTGTTCTTTCTGACTTTCCCGGGTTAGGATGTTGGGACCAATTCACAAACTTTTGGGACCAACCAAGGCGTGTCTACAAGGCTACCTTGAAGATTCGAAACGAATATTCACTACATCAATAGAAGACAATTTGGATGAGGAACAAAAGTAAATTGAGGACCGAATAAACAGGCTCACAATGAACATTACTTTGAGAAAGATATAACAATAACTGGAAGGCATTATTAAACTTGAAGGACTTAAAGGGTTACTTGAAGGCTCTTGAAGAGAAAGAGTACATGTGGAAAGTAGAAGGTGATGATGGCATCATTGAACTGTTATTGGATTAGGGATGCAGAGATTATGCCGACATAATATGGGGCATAATATGTATGTGTGAGATTCAGGAATTATGCTAGCATTTTGATGCAATTATAAAGTTTTAACAGTTGGAAAATATGCAGATTGCACAATTCAGTTTAAAAGATCGAGATACTCTAATAGAGCAGTCAGAAACTCTAATAGAACAGCCACTGAATGTAATAAAGCAGTTACGTTGAAATTAAATACTATAACCAGAAAAAAAGAATTCAAGACTATTTGAAACTTAAACATCAACGAAAATGGTGTGATACAGCACTAAACTGGATTATTAGTAGGCCTGCACCTAATATTCCGGCATAATTTTGAGAGTAATAGGTCACCAAATTTGTGAGAATAATTCCGGAATAATAGGATTGTTACAGGAATACTTTTAGAGCTATAGGACGACCACGGGAATAATCGGTGGAATTAAGAGGCGTGTCTCTTCTTGAGTAGCTAGAATGAAAGTTAAGCTACTAAGAATGATGTATAGCTCTCATTATTATTGGATAATTTGGATTGCTGCAAAGGGCTGGCTGAAAAGAGGCTGAAAAGCTTCTAAAAGATTGATATACTCTAATAGAACGCTCAAATACTCTAATAGAGCAGTCAGGTCATTTTAAGCTAACAATTTGCGGTTGGTACCAGGGATTTAATTGCATGATTATCTACAATTCTGAAGCTTGTACACCTTATACAGTGCATCTTCTTCAAGTCTTTGTGTATATTGATTGATATCATTATCTTAGTATTAGCTATTGCTATAGTTTAATACACTAGCAGCCAATAATTGACAGCACTTGAATTATTACTACCAGTTATATTATTATGAACTCTTGTTACTGCACATAGCTTTTCTTAAGTTTGTTGTAACTACTTGTATGGTTACAAAATGGTGTGTAAGATGGAAATTGTTATTAAATAATTCTTAGCAAAACTCCTTATGAGCAGCTTGAACACTAAGCGGCTAGCCACAGAAACTGAGCATTATTATGGAATAATAGGCTAGATACAAGAATAAAAACAGAATAAAAAGAGAAAATTTTGAGAAATTCTGGAAAGAATAATAGGTAAAAGTTTGAGCACATTAGGCTCAGGCCTAATTATTAGCCAATTATGGTGGCATAATTTTGGGAATAATTTTAAAAAGCATAATAGGTGATTTTTTGACCACTGCTCAAAAGAATAACACTCAATTTTTGGAGCATAATAGCCTCATGCCTATCTTGGATGTAACAGAAACTGTCGCATGTCTACAAGCATGTCTAAACAGAGGTTCGAGGTCACAAGAGAGAGTAAGAAGACGACCTTTCTCAAACTATCCTATCAACGAACAACAGCATTTTAAACCCTCAAATGAAATTACCAAAGCTTAATTTACCAACGTTTAATGGAGACCTTTTATACTGGTAGGAGTTCTGGGACGTCTTTGACTCCACCAATCATCAGCAAAGTATTTCAAATGTAGTGAAGTTCAGTTATTTGAACAGTTCTTTGAGAGGTCCTGCTGCTTCAACGATCAGTGGAATATCTCTTACAAATGACAATTACTCGGTTGTGGTAAAATTATTGAAAGAAAAGTTCAGCAAGAGGGAAGCTATTGTTGTAACACTGTATTCTCAGTTGCCGATTGCCCAAAATTTATTTAACAAAGTAAGGGTACTTATGAAGCAATCAAAAACATTTTAAGGCAGCTTGAGTCTCAGAATGAAGATGTCAACCAGCAGAGAATAATTGTGCAGCAGATATTATTGAAGTTTCCTATGGATATTGTTATTAGACTTGAGGAATCAAAAGCTTTGAATGTAAGTTGGACTATCACATTATTACAAGAATCACTAAAGTGTTATATCACCATTCATTCTAATGCTCATAGATATGAAGCTATTTCCAAGTCACATAATTTCAAGTGCAACAGGATTCTCAATTTAGAACTGCATCATTGTGACCTCCAACTGAAAGCCAGTCGTCTGAAAGACAGTTTTCTGCAGAGGCACTTGTTGCCAATAGTCATCAAGGAAACGCAAGGTATTCTTGTAGCAAAGGTGAGTCGACAAAGCCATGTATATTTTGTAAGGGAACTCATTTTAATGATTTTTGTGATAAGTTTTTAACAGTTGAAAATAGAAAGGGTTAACTATCAAGTCAAGGAAGATATTATATTTGTTTAAAGAGTGGTCATGTTTGCAAACATTGCCTAGTGCTCAGTTGAATTCCTGTTATTACTGCAACAAGATTGGACACCACCACCGAAGTATTTGCCCAAAACAGTTTGATGTGTCTGCTGATAGTGATAAGAATCCAGCATCTGTGAATATCTCCACCAACACTGTGGATCAGTTATCTGCTACCCAGGTTAGCAAGGAAACTAAGAAAAGTTCAATACCAACCGTAAGCAATATGAATTTCTCCCATGCATTTTGTTGGCATCTGGGGAAAAAGGTATTGCTGCAAACTGCCATGGTAACCATCTGTGGTGATAATAGATCTAAGGCTTCAGTACATCTACTGCTTGACAGTGATAGTTAAAGAACATTCATGACAGATCAACTTGCAAGAAGATTGAATTTACCTTCTCAGTCAAGTGAGTCATTGTCAGTATCTACCTTTGGTGGTAAGAGGCCCCATATTTTGTACATTTACATGGTTCATTTTACTGTTGTGACAAAACAGAATAACCCATATTGTTACATGCTAATGTGGTACCTGAAATTACTGGACCAATTCAACGTGGACCACTGTTACAAGGTGATTTGGAATTTCTTCATTTGATTGAACCAGGGCAGTTGGTGGATAGTGTCCCTGAAACGGGGAGTGCATCCACAATGGATGTTCTTGTTGGGTCTGACTATTTCTGGGACATACTCGAAAGGGAGAGAGTAATTTTACCCTCAGGTTTGTTGTTATTGTCATTAAAATTTGGTTACATTCTTACAGGGAAATATCATGACTCAAAGGCTAGTGCTGAGGATGCAATTTCTTCTTGTTTGATTACTACTCTTGACCCTTGTCTGAGTAGTCTGTGGAATTCAGATTGTATTGGAATTAGTGATTCTCCTAATGCGAAGGAAGATGATGAGGCCCTAAAGGAATTTAAAAGAACAGTTTGTTATAAGGAACACCGCAATTATGTTACTTTGCCATGGAAGTCTTCAGGGATTGACTCGTCAGATAAATTTAGTGCCGCCTTTGGAAAAATGAAATCATTGTCTCAAAGATTACAGAATGACCAGAGTCTGCTCCAACAGTATTGTAATATTATTAAGTCACAGGTTGAAGCTGGTATTATTGAGATAATTGATGATGATCAGTTGGAAGGTAAAGGCAAGAAACACTATCTCCCACATCATCTTGTGATAAGCCCAATGAAGACTACCACTAAGGTCAGAATCATATATGATGCTTCTGTGAAGGCTAGTAATTAAGGGAGTGAAAAGTCTTAACGAATGTTTGTACAGAGGTCCCATTAATTTTCCTGATATGTGTGGGATGTTAATGAGATTTCATACCTACTACATAGCCATTTTAGCTGAATCAGATATTGAAAAGGCTTTCTTACAAATTGGAATACAAAAAACGGAAATGGACATGACGCAATTTTTGTGGTTTAAGGACCATAACCAACCAGAAAGGGTTAAGGGAAATTTGTGTACTTACCACTTTTGCCGGGTCCAGTTTGGTATCATTTGCAGCCCCTTTTTGTTGGAGGCAATATTGAAGTACCACTTGAAGAGAGATGGGCCTGATGCTGCCACCATGATTTGTGACAACACAATTTGTCAATTGGAGCCATTTCAGTTAAGGAAGCTTGTGATATTTACAAAGAAGCTAAATCAATTTTTAAAAGAGCCTCAATGAATTTGAGGGAATGGTCTTCCAATTGTATTGCTTTTTGAACCGTTTACCTAAAGATGAGAGGCTGAAAGGAACGATGATGAAGGCATTTGACTTGTTGCGGAATACTGTTATTGATAATCTACAAAAATGTTCTCTGAAATTGCTTACTAACAATTGTATTGTTACGAATAAGCTTGAGTCTATTATGCTTTAAAAATTTGCCTATTATGCATTTTGGCATTGCCCCAATTTTCTGCCTATTATGCAATGCATTATGCAATTAATTTGTGTGTGTTTTCTAAATAAGTGAAGTTTTTCATATGATAGAACGTGAATGAAAAGTGTCACTTCGACTTCAACATACGTACAAAAATTAGCTAGCTTGAAATTGGGATGTGCTCCAGAGTTTGTAGACATTTTAGAGCAAGGGATATGGGGGCAAATCTATAGTCCCTTAAAAGATATAGACATTTTATTGTCTAATATCTTTGTAGTTTGTATGCAAATAATTATTGATAAAAATAATAATCATGATAGATCTTCTGAGTTTTAGCAATTGTTATTCAAAGGACAGCAACTGCCCAGCATAACATTATGCAACTTGCATTTCAACCACCATACAAAGAACATATTAGCCTCCTGGGGTAAATACTTAATGGTTCTCATTCTCTCTGTTGCATGCGATGACCATTGTATTAGAGTGTTTGACTGTTCTATTAGAGAATCTCGATCTTTTTGAATGATGCTTTCCTGGTTTGATATTAACCTCATTCTCACTGCAGAGCTGCAGATACTTCACTACTTTCCTTCCATCAAACTAAGCGGAATGAAATTTCTTCCTAGTGCATCTGAGACTAAAACAGGAGGCGTGGCTGCAGTAACTCCAAGTTTTGGTTTCTCTAATAAGTCATTTAGGTTTCAATATTATGTTGTAACCACCTAGTGGTATTAGTTTCCAACTAGAAATGGATCACATTACTATCTATTGATTTTTGGTGCGCATTATAGCTATACATGTTTAGCTACATAGTGGTATAATCCAGGTAAAATTTCACTAGTATTTTTATCAACATTTGACTGAGACACCACTGACAAAGCATAGAGTTAGGCATAGTAAAACTCGGGTCCTACCAAAAATGGCAGGGTAGTTTTTGTTTGTATGTAAGATCAAGATACTCTAATAGAGCAGTCATGTAAACTGTCTCCAGTTTCTCTACTATTCTGTACTATTCAGTAAGAAAGCAGAATGTAAAAGCAGGAAGAATTAAATATCAGGGTAAAAGTATTATCGGAAAGAGACCTCAAGAGTATTATAGGTTGCTGGTTGGGGGCACACTGTAAATGACTTCACATCATGAGTGCATAGCTATACAGTATCTAGAGGCAATATTTATGGAGACAAGATTAAGAATAATTATGCTACTAGAGTTTCAATTCACTACAATAATGATTCTATATAGTTGCAGGGGCATTTCAAAATAAATATTGGTACCTTGCACTGCTAAAATGGCACAACACACACTTTTGATAAATTAGTTATTACCTTTCATACTAAACTGTAATGGTAAGTTTTGTAATTCAATAATTATAATGATGTGTATAGGTCTTTCTAGCATACTGCTAAACGAAAATTCATCACACAAACTGGCTGTCAAATTTTAATGGTACAGATGCATAACTCATTATATTTTAATTAATTTTGCAAGCTTTTAAATTTTCATTTTTGCTTGTAGGATGTGCATGCAATTTTATGTTGAGCTAGACTGTATATATTTGGTAGAATATTGTATGTGTGAGATGTAGACATATACTATAGACATCCTTTTTAAAAGTTTAAGGACTTATGATACTCGATATAACATGCAGTTTCAATGGCCTGTGTCCTCCCACTATGGATCTATTTATTACCTTAGTGTGACTTAAAATGTGATTTATAAAGTACATGTGATTTGCTTCAATGACTTATATAAACCGCTTGTTATAAACCTCATATAAATTCTGGAATGGCTATATATACACATACATAGACAGCTCTACAATGTGTTACACATGTACTATAGAGCCCTCAGTACATTGTAGTGTTTCTCATGGTGTAAAGCCAAAAATAAGTAACACCCTTCAGAAAATTTTGTTTGTTAACGGCTCACATATAATATTACAGAGTAACTGCCTGCAGCTCACTAAGATTGAGGACATACCTCCCTAACTTTTAAGAAGTCTATATACCGCTGATGTAAATGATTTTTGGTGGGTTAAAAAATTTAAAATGCAATACTCTTTGTCAGCTGTCTGCATGCGTACTTTAAAATACTACGACTGTTTATGTGGCTTTTCTATTAAAGTACCGTAGCTATCTCTATCTTACATGCAAACAACCCAGCCATTTTGAATAACACCCAAGTTTTGCTAGCCTAACTTTAGTAGCTTTTGAAACCGAAGGTGTGTAACAATTGCGCGATCAAAATTGGTGAATAAAAACACCAATAATTTGCACGTCTACCTAGCAATCCACGTAGAGCAGTGAGCTGAAAATCGGTATGTAGCTGGAATAGTCATCCAAGAAAGTCCTTGCAGTAGTACAGAAGAATCCGATTACAAACCACTGAGATATGATTCGAAAGCCATCTCCGTGTAGCAAATGCGAGATCGAGATACTCTAATAGAACAGTCACCCTAATAGAGCATTCAGCTAGTTTATGACCTATCAATTATAGAGTTCTATTAAATTGCAAGTTATTCTATAGGAGTTCAGCTGCAAACAGTTACTCTTATAGACAGTTAGGCTAGAAGCAAGTCACTCTGTGGAGAGTTAAGCTACAAATATCACTGTAGAGATTCAGAACATTACAAGTCACACTGAAGAGAGTTCAGCTATAAACAAATCATGCACCCTGTAGAGAGATAAGCTAAAAATTAAGTCACTCTCTGGGGAATTCAGCTACACACAAGTCACTGTGGAGAGAGTTTAGCTACAAATAAATTACTCTGTAGAGAGATCAGCTACAAACAAAACACTTAATAGAGAGTTCAGCTACAAACAAATCAACCTGTAGAGCGATCAGCAGCAAACAAATCAACTTGTAGAGAGATCAGCTGGAAACAAATCAACCTGCAGAGAGATTAGCTACAAACAAATCAACTTGTAGAGAGATCAGTTACACACTAATCAATCTGTATATATATATATCAAGACACACGGTAGTGTGTCGTGCGGTCTAAGAAGCCGGCGCGTAACACCCGTGAGTATATTGACAGGAAGAAAGAAAACGCAATTTTCGCACCTCCGTGCTGCCTTGATGAAACAAGACAAATTTTGCTGTGTACATTCCCTCCAACTTCAGTACTCCACATTACAAATTTGAGCGAAATCGCTTCAGGCATTCCTGAGATATGCGCAGGGGCGTAGCTAGCCAGAAGGTGATGGAGGGGCAGGCATGCCCCCACAAAACACTCAAAATCATTCATGACTGCAAAAACGGCTAATGACCCAATGGTGGGCTAGCCAACATACGGTGTTGTATTATTACAACCTAAATAACTAGCTACGTAACTACTTCAGCACTGACTGCTTCCAATCGAGGTAGCCATATTCGTCGAGCATCATCGCACGTGCCACAAGTGTACTCCAACAAATTCATCCACAGTACGGTAGAGTTAATACTTCAGTGCAAATACAAGTTACTTTACATTAGCCACAACCTGTGCTGCAGTCCTAGCACTCTGCTGACAGGATGACGTATTCACTCACTTCACTCGGCGAAATTCAAAAGCCATGTATTGCACGAAATCCCACCTGTCTTGCTATCAGAACTTGTAGGCTTGACTGATCCACCTGACCGGCTGACTGACAAAGTAAAAACAGACTGCACTGCCGTACGTACAAAGGTCCAGTGTAATTGACTCGATAAAATAAACTTGGTAGCTACATTTATTTAGCAAACACTTTATCACCTCGTAGGCAGTAGGTTCGTAGCGTCATCTGGTCTCCTTTGTCACTTGTGAGTTGTGACTCCTGCCGCGGAGAAGCGGGTCACTCTTTTTAGATTCAAAAATGTTCTATCACGCGAGTTATCTAGGCTAAATATAGAAGTATGTCTCTAATATTTTCGTTCGATGGATTGAAGAGCGAATTGAATGTTGTGTGTGCGCATTCACTAGCAACCCCTGGTGATACCGCGTAGTAGTGTACATAATTTACAGTCATTTGCGTGTCAGTTTAATACTGGTAAACTTGTGACGAAGGTTCAATAAAAAAAAAATCATTTAGCTAGTGATGGGGGGGGCAAATGCCCCCCCTTAGCTACGCCTCTGGATATGCGACTTCAAAAATTGGCTTAGTTTCTTCGTTTTTCTTCTTATTTTTCTTCCTCTTTTCGCACACTTACAAAAGCTGCTATAAAACGCGAACGCGTTATCCGATTGCCTTGAAATTTGGCACACAGAAGGGGGGTATAAAGGCACACCTCGGTACCAACTTTGGCTGGAATACCATAAACATGCAGAGTTATGAGCGATTATGGACGAAAAATAACACCGATATGTTGTCACGCCTACAGGGTAAACCGCGTATGGGAAGAAGCTGAAAATCGGTGGGTGAATAGGTTAACTATTGAACCTCAAACCTTTTGTGGTTTGAAAGAAATCGAGCTAAAAACCAGGAAGATACAGCGAAAAAATCAACAGTGTGTAACAATTACGCAATCGAGATTAGCTAATTTTTAATTTTTTAATTTTATTATTATTATTCTTATTCTTGCCACGCCTACCAGATAAACCACTTGGGGTAATGCTTTGAAATCGCTGTACAGATGGAGTTATCATCTTAGAAAGGCTCTTCAATGGTGTAGAAGAATCAGACTTAAAGCCACGGAGTTATAACACGAAATCCAACTTGGTGTAGCAAGTGCGAGATCGAGATACTCTAATAGAGCAGTCATCCTAATAGAGCAGTCACTCTGAACAGAATTCAAGAGATCAGTGAGAAATAAGTAACCTGTATAGAGATCAGCTACAAACAAATCACCCTGTAGAGAGTTCAGCTACAAACAATTCACCCTGTTCAGACATCAGTTAGAAGAAGTTTTCTTGTAGAGAGTTCAGTTACAAACAAATCACCCTGTTGAAAAATCAGCTAGAAGATGTCACCTTGTAGATAGTTCAGTTACAAAGAAACCACCATGTAGAGAATTCAGCTACAAACTAGTGACCCTGTAGATACATCAGCTAGAAGAAGTTACCTTGTAGAGAGTTCAGCTACAAAGAAACCATTCTGTAAAGAGCTCAGCTGCAAACAAATCACCTATACCGAATTCAGCTACAAACAAATCACCCTGTAGAGAGATCAGCTAGAAGAAGTTACCTTGTAGATAGTTCAGCTACAAACAAATCATCCTGTAGAGAGATCAGCTAGAAGAAGTTACCTTGTAGATAGTTCAGCTACAAACAATTCACCTTGTACAGAGCTCAGTTAAAAGAGGTTTCCTTGTAGAAAGTTCAGCTACAAACAAATCACCCTTTAGAGAGATAAGTAAGAAGAAGTTACCTTGTAGATCGTTCAGCTACAAACAATTCACCCTGTAAAGAGATCAGCTAGAAGAAGTTACCTTGTACAGAGTTCAGCTACAAAGAAACCATCATGTAGAGAATTCAGCCGCAAACAAATCATGTATAGAGAGTTCAGCTACAAACAAATCTCCCTGTAGAGAGAAGAAGTTTCCTTGTAGAGAGTTCTGCTACAAACAAATCACCCTGTAGAAAGATCAGCTAGAAGAAATCACCTTGTAGAGAGTTCAGCTACAAAGAAACAATCATGTGAGAGTTCAGGTACAAACAAATTGTCCTGTAGAGAGATCAGCTAGAAGAAGTTACCTTGTAGAGAGTTCAGCTACAAAGAAACCATCATGTAGATAGTTCAGGTACAAACAAATTACCCTGTAGAAAGATCAGCTATAGAAGAAATCACCTTGTAGAGAGTTCAGCTACAAAGAATCTATCATGTAGAGAGTTCAACTACAAACAAATCACCCTGTACAGTGTAGAAAGATCAGCTATAGAAGAAATCACCTTGTAGAGAGTTCAGCTACAAAGAAACCATCATGTAGAGAGTTCAGCTACAAACAAATCGGCCTGTAGAGAGATTAGCTAGAAGAAATTACCTTGTAGAGAGTTCAGCTTCTAAGAAACCATAATGTAGAGAGTTCAGCTACAAACAAATCACCTGTAGAGAGTTAAGCTACAAACAAATCTCCCTGTAGAGAGATCAGCTAGAAGAAGTCACCTTGCAGGGAGTTCAGTTACAAAGAAATAAACCATGTAGAGAGTTCAGCTGCAAACAAATCACCTGCAGAGAGTTCAGCTAGAAACAAGTCACCCTGTAGAGAGATTAGCTAGAAACAAGTCACCTTGTAGAGAGTTCAGCTAGAAGACGTCACATTGTAGAGCTACAAAGAAACTACCATGCAGAGTTCAGCTGCAAACAAATCACCCTGTAGAGAACTTAGCTACAAACAAATCGCCCTGTAGAAAGATTAGCTAGAAGAAGTTACCTTATAGGGAGTTCACCTATGAACAGATCACCCTGTAGAGAGTTCAGCTACAAACAAATCACCCTGTAGAGAGTTAAGTTACAAAGAAACTACCATGTAGAGAGTTCAGCTGCAAAAAAAATCAATCACTCTGTAGAGAGTTCAGCTAGAAGAAGTCACCTTGTAGAGAGTTAAGCTGCAAATAAATCACCCTGTAGAGAATTCAGCTACAAACAAATCACCCTGTAGAAAGATCAGCTAGAAGAAGTTACCTTGTAGAGAGTTCAGCTACAAAGAAACCACCATGTAGAGAGTTCAGCTGCAAACAAATCACCTGTAGAGAGTTCAGCTAGAAACAAGTCACCCTGTAGAGAGTTCAGCTAGAAGAAGTCACATTGTAGATAGTTCAGCTACAAAGCAACCACCATGTATAGAGTTCAGCTGCAAAAAACTCAATCACCTTGTAGAAAGATCGGCTAGAAGAAGTTACCTTGTAGAGAGTTCAGCTACAAAGAAACCACCATGTAGAGAGTTCAGCTGCAAACAAATCTCCCTGTAGAGAACTCAGCTAGAAACAAGTCACCCTGTAGAGAGTTCAGCTAGAAGAAGTCACATTGTAGAGAGTTCAGCTACAATGAAACTCCCATGTAGAGAGTTCAGCTGCAAACAAATCACCCTGTAGAGAACTCAGTTACAAACAAATATGCAGTGTAAAAAGATCAGCTAGAAGAAGTTACCTTGTAGAGAGTTCAGCTACAAAGAAACCACCATGTAGAGAGTTCAGCTGCAAACAAATCATCCTGTAGAAAGATCAGTTAGAAGAAGTTACTTTGTAGAGAGTTCAGCTACAAAGAAACAATTTTGTAAAGAGCTCAGCTGCAAACAAATCACCTGTACAGAATTCAGCTACGAACAAATCACCCTGTAGAGAGATCAGCTAGAAGAAGTTACCTTGTACATAGTTTAGCTACAAGCAAATCTCCCTGTAGAGAGATCAGCTAGAAGAAATTACCTTGTAGAGAGTTCAGCTACAAAGAAACCATTCTGTAAAGAGCTCAGCTGCAAACAAATCACCTGTACAGAATTCAGCTACAAACAAATCACCCTGTAGAGAGATCAGCTAGAAGAAATTACCTTGTAGATAGTTCAGCTACAAACAAATCACCCTGTAGAAAGATCAGTTAGAAGAAGTTACTTTGTAGAGAGTTCAGCTACAAAGAAACCATTTATGTAAAGAGCTCAGCTGCAAAAAAATCACCTGTACAGAATTCAGCTACGAACAAATCACCCTGTAGAGAGATCAGCTAGAAGAAGTTACCTAGTAGATAGTTCAGCTGCAAACAAATCTCCCTGTAGAGAGATCAGCTGGAAGAAATTACCTTGTAGAGAGTTCAGCTGCAAAGAAATCACCACTGCCCAAATTTCAAGGCAATAGCTCTTTCCAATCTGAAGTTATCAATTGTCAAAGTTGGCAAATTGGATGTGTGTGGAAGGCCCCTTTTCGCAAATCCGGTCACATATGTATTATATATATAATTTGTACATTTACTGATAAAATATTTAAAGTACATCTACTTCATTTTTTCTTCTTCCTGTAGTAAAGAAAAAAAACATAGGTTAAAAAAGTCCCAAAGCTGGCCATAGGCCGGCTTTGGGGTATACAAATACAAAAAGAAATGAAATCTAATCCAAAACAGCCAAGCTGTAAAAAAGTATGCGGCCCTCAGAAAGGCTATGGTGAAAAAAGATGTGAAATCCAAGGTGGCGGCCAAGAAATGGCTGTGATGGTAGGTTAATGGTAAAAATTTTAATAATGACAATTTAGGTAAATTTTGTGAAGCGGCACAAAAATTCACCTGAATTGTCATTATTAAAATTTTTACCATTAACCTACCATCACAGCCATTTCTTGGCCGCCACCTTGGATTGCACATCTTTTTTCACCATAGCCTTTCTGAGGGCCGCACACTTTTTTACAGCTTGGCTGTTTTGGATTAGATATATATATATATAAGCTAGAAACAAATCACCTTATAGAAAGTTTAGCTACAAAAAATCACCCCATAGAGACATCAGCCAGAAACTATACACAATGTAAGGAGTTCAGCTATAAGCAAATCACCCTGTAGAGAGTTCAGCTAAAACAACTCAACATGCAGAGAGATCAGCTACAAACAAATCACCTTGTAAGGAGTTCAGCTACAAACAAATTACCCTGTAGAGATCAGTTACAAACAATTCAACCTGCATAGAGATCAGCTACAAACAAATCACCTACTGTAGAGAGATCAGCTACAAATAAATCAACCTGTAGAGAGATCAACTAGAAACTAATCACCATGTAGAGAGTTCAGCTACAAAAAATCACCCTATAGAGAGATCAGCTAGAAACTAGACACAATGTAAGGAGTTCAGCTACAAGCAAATCATTCTTTAGAGAGTTCGGCTACAACCAAATCAACCTGCAGAGAGATCAGCTAGAAGGATCACCTTGTAGAGAGTTCAGTTACAATAAAAAACTACCCCGCAGATAGTACAGTTACAAACAAGTCATCCTGTAGAGAGATCAGCTAGAAGGATCACCTTGTAGAGAGTTTAGATATGAACAAATCACCTTGTAGATAGTTCAGCTACAAACAAGTAACCCTATAGAGGGATCAGATCACCCTGTGGAGTGTTCAACTACCAACAGACAATCCTGCAGAAAGTTCAGCTAGAAAAAGTCAGTCTGCAGAGAGAATCCTGTAGAGAGTTCATCTACAAGCACATCACCCTGTAGAGACTTCAGCTACGTACATTTCAAGTCATCCAGTAAGGAGATCAGCTGCAAAAACAGTTATCTGTTATAGGGAATAATTGACATGTAATACAAAAAGAAATGAAATCTATTCCAAAGCAGTCAAGCTGTAAAAAAAGAGTGTGGCCCTCAAAAAGGCTGTGGTGAAAAAAAGATGTGAAATCCAAGGTGGCGGCCAAGAAATGGCTGTGATCGTAGGTTAATGGTAAAAATTTTAATAACAACAATTATGTGAATTTTGGTGCTTCTTGGTCTTGGCACAAAATTCACCTGAATTATCGTTATTAAAATTTTTACCATTAACCTACCATCACAGCCATTTCTTGGCCGCCACCTTGGATTTCACATCTTTTTTCACCATAGCCTTTTTGAGGGCCACATCTTTTTTTACAGCTTGGCTTTTTTGGATTAGATATTGTTTGCTGTTACTACAACCACCCCAAAAACACCTTCGCTGTAAAAAAGGCGCGCCCAAAAAACTACAAGTACCTGGAACCCAATGTAAAAAACAAAAAGAAAACAGCTCAGCTGAAGTGAAAAGTAACTGGTAACTTAAAGAGCTGATATCTGAAGCGGCCAAGAATACAATTACTAAAGTTTAATCCATGCAAGAACACCTTGGCTATAAAACAGGTGTGTACATGAAAGTAACTGGCAACTGAAATGGCTGATATCTGAAGCGGCCAAGAATGAATGGTCATATACAACTAATTCAAAATTTTAACACTGAACCTTTATAATTCAGCTGTGTTCTATATTCACTCTTGCTGCATCGTAAAGTAATTTCTTTTAACTCTAATTGGCTGGTAATTTGGTAGCCTTTTTTGCTCTATTATACTGACTATTAAAAAAGGCGGCCAAATTACCAGCCAATTAGAGTTAAAAGAAATTACTTTACGATGCAGCAAGAGTGAATATAGAACACAGCTGAATTATAAAGGTTCAGTGTTAAAATTTTGAATTAGTTGTATATGACCATTCATTCTTGGCCGCTTCAGATATCAGCCATTTCAGTTGCCAGTTACTTTCATGTACACACCTGTTTTATAGTCAAGGTGTTCTTGCATGGATTAAACTTTAGTAATTGTATTCTTGGCCGCTTCAGATATCAGCTCTTTAAGTTACCAGTTACTTTTCACTTCAGCTGATCTGTTTTCTTTTTGTTTTTTTACATTGGGTTCCAGGTACTTGTAGTTTCTTGGGCGCACCTTTTTTACAGTGAAGGTGTTTTTGGGGTGGATATCACTCATTTTTGTCAGTGATAGACTCTACATTTGGTTTAAAAGGCATTTTTTTGGAAATGAGCAATTAACATTAATGCAGAATATTATCTTGGAGAGTCAGTAAAATCCATACATAATAATGATTGTTTCATAACACCGTAAATTCGGAAATATGAATTTACGGTGTAGTATGACTGTTCTATTAGAGTAAATCTATCTTTACTGCCAGCATGTGATGAATATATCTCATATCTGTGCATGTTAAATGCTTCAGACACCTAATTAAACTTGCAAGTGACGAATTAGTTTACAGTTGCTACACAGCTATAAATACATTTGTAATTGTTATCACCATAATCATTTATCATGTTATAACCATTTTTTTATTATTTTGGTCACAACTTCAGGATTAGAGCAGCAGAGAAAGGAATAGAGGACTCAACCATCAAGACTTGTATATGGGAGATGGAACAATATTGCGATGGACAATGCCGGTACTAACCCCTCAAGGGTGTTGCAGTACAGTATAGATGCAAGACCAGAGCCTCGATCGTCACCTTTTGACTGTGGTCACAACTTCAGGATTGGAGCAGCAGAGAAAGGAATGGAGGACTCAATCATCAAGACTCGGGGAGATGGAATAGTATTGCCAAGGATAATGCCAGCACTAACCCTTCAAGGTTGCCACACTGCAGTATCGATACAACCACTCCAACCAGTGCATAAGACCAGAGGCTCGATCATCACCATTTGACTGAAATTTTTATACTTGATGAAGCAATTAAAACAAAAAAGTTGAAATACTTATACTTTCCTGAGGGAGCATGCCCCCAGAGTCCCAGACTCCCTTGCCTGTTCTGCAGAATAATAGGATTGAGCCTTACTACCACTTTCACCTTTATTCTTGGCCCGGATGTACATATCGGCAACATAATACAGTAGCTGTAGATAATGCCCCTAGGCAGAGCTATAGGGGTGGGTATTTTTCCCTACTATCACACTATCACAGTAGTTCTTCTCGCAGTTCTTTGCCTGGCCATCATCAACTGCTGTCAAAACATTAGTGTCGTCCCCCAGACCCTTCCTCAAGCATGCTTATTACACAATAAATAACTTAGTTTAGCAGTGCACAAACAATTATTGATAGCATATGTACACTTACCGCATTGTTGAACCATGTTTACCACCAGAATCCACCGGATTGACAACTAACACGGGACCTATTTAGGGGAAATCTCGTGGAAAGTCCCTAATTACCTTAAGCGGACACTCGTGATACGTGGTTTTAAATTGAATGGTTTAAGAATGTAACTAGATGGTGAGGCGTACTTTAATCGGCTCGACTTTAATGAGAAACTCGAGCCCCTCGTGAGAAACTACATCGCTTGAGCAACGCTTGAAGAAGTAAGAGTCAAGAATACTGATCGAGCTACTCTATGATATATGCCGGTCTTGAATGCTAACGAAACGAGGAGTGAAGTTTGTGTAACGTGTCACATCGCCACACACTGATTCACCGTGTTTGTGCGATAGGGTTTATGGACCTGTCCACCAGATGCTGAAAGGAAATTCATTCCACCACATGTTGAAAGGAAATTCATTCCAACTTGTGAAGTTATCTCGGAAGTTATTGATATACTCATTGTTGGGGTCCACGGGGACATCGATGATCATTTACCAGTCAGCTGTAAGTAATGTCACAACAGAAGGAAAGGAACCATTTCCATACCCCGGCTATGGCATACTGATTTTCCTGGTCAGTTTATGTACACTCAACCACAGATCGAAATGTAGAACTTTGGTTGCAGGACAGCTTTTTACTCAGTTACAAGAGATTCACCCAGCTGGGATAAAATGTTGAAGTGAATGTCATTAGTACTAACTTGTTCATCAGGTATTGGACAATTCCAAGTGTCCAGATTATGCAGTTGTCCTCATGTTCAAGTTTACACGTTTATGCAAGTTCCACAACATCCTATAATCTATTACTATATCAGTGTGGAATAATGCTTATATAATATTTTTCATATTCCAGGCTTTAGGTGTATTGTATTTAACACCTGCTTGTTGGTTTTTGCAGGCCATCTGGTCATACTGGTTTATCCACTAGCAGTTGAATGTGATCATGGTACATATGTAAGTTGAGACCATGCAAGAACAAAGATACAGGTGTCATGAATTTCAGGTCAGTTAACGTTCAGAGGAATTGTATTATTGCAATTGTTGTTTATGTAGTTATCAATTATCACTGTATACTAGTGATGTGAATTTCAGGTCAGTCTACTCAGATGTATCGGGTATAGTGTTGATGGGTTCAAACAAATACCCATTGTAGACTGTAGTGGCATCAAGGGTGTTAATTTCTAGGTCAGTTTACATGTTGTGATGTTAGTGATTTTTTCCTAGTACCCAGATGTTAAGTGTATTGTATTTAATGCCTACCTGTTATGTTTTTAAATTATGGTATATCAGTGTAGACAGTACAACAGTAAGCCTTCTGTGTTGTAGTAACTATTTGTTTCATAATTATGCTGTTGTCCTGGAATGGCACAATTTTTGCCTGCTGGGTTGTGTCATCAGATATCGAAACAAGTGTTTTTGGTTTTGTGACCAATGTTCCAGGTCAGTTGCATGAGTGTTTAATTTAAGGTTAACTTCAGTGCCTGCTAATTCTTTTACAGGTCTCAGTATCGTCATGCTGACATACAAGAAATCATCACTATTGTTGGAACTATTTTTAGTCAAGTCTTGATGTGATGTTGATTAACGTTGTTACACATTGTTGTATGTTTACCATATGGCAAGAAATTTTCATGGCCATCATGAAATTTGAATATTGTGTAAGTTGTGTGGAACAACCCCAACTCATACATGGTCACTGGCAAACCACGAACCACATTCGAGCCACAACACCACCAACCACGTTCGAGCAATCCATTACAAATTTTGTTGCACCATTTGTGTGTGCATAATACTTAATGAAAGCCACAACACAAGCTACATGGTAAACACTACATAGAGGTGGTAACCCCTAAAGGCTTGTTACCTTTGTATTCACCTTATCGGCCTTTGTGATTAATCTATTAAAAATTACATGTAAATAGAGAATTGAAGAGTATGCTTAAAGCACCTTCGCTAGTGATTTTGTTCTTCACACCATAAGACAACTGGCGATTTATAAACGCTCGCATTGGGGTGTGGCACTAAATGGAATTTAAAAGATTTCTGCTTAATACGCCATCCCTAGGGAACTTACGGTTCAGCACGTTGTCACAACTTGTTTATCAGGCATTAGAGTTTGTGTCCACGTCGTGCCTTTAAAAGTTATTGTAGGGATTAGAGGTATTGAAGAAAATACGCGTATAGGCAAACCAGGATTGGATAATGTCAGTGCTAGATGGACTATACAAACACGACTATGTTGACTGGTATAACGTGACAGCAGTTGTAACATAAGGTAGAGAAATAAAGTGAAATACGCCAATTTTTTATTTTGCAATGGTTACTTTTTTATTTTAGCGAGGTTGCAAGAAAACTATGATGATGATGATGACAACTCCTAAAGATATTTTTATTACGTAACGCAATACAAATCTATTGAGAGATGTTGCATAATCTAGGACTAACATTGTGAAACCGGCCCTACATATAAATAACTCACAGTAGTGGCTGCGCGTCTTTTAATTGGGCGTGCGCTTTGTAGTTTCTTGGCCGCGCGACTCACTACCGTGAGTCTTGATATGATGTATGGTGTGTCATCTGCTGTCATCATGGCATCCACCTTATGACAAAGAAAAACCAATAGCTTCAGGCCAACAGACAAACAGCACGCTTTCCTTGGTTAGGCCTTTAAAGTCAATCACATGTTCATTACCGATAGTAGATGTGCAGCTATGTATGACAAATAGCTGTACATAGTTACAGTTGTAAGTTTATATACACATGCACACACACACACACACACATATATATGCAATGCTCGTAAGACATGCGTTGATCATAATGGGTAGATAACATGTGTGAATAATTGGACTATCATGTATTAAAGTTTGTTTTGTGATGTTACTACCACAAAACCCATGATGCTTGCCACTATGGGCATGTGTGTGTTTTTATGCATGTGTGTATATTTCTTATCGAAGGTAAATCTGCAGCTGCATGACAACATAGTAACACAGATCTTGTATACCTATATGTACCTATGAATGATGTATACAGGGTTATTGAATTGCTGTGTATATTACTTTCCGCTGTTTATTGTTTGCTGCTTCCAGCTTCTGTGTGCGCCACCACTGTCAGCTTTTTTTTTCAAAAAAATAACACACCCTACTCAGCTGCAATGTGCTTGACGCCACACCTGTATGTATACAGGCACAAATATGGCAATGTTACTGCTGCATGAGGCCACTTGCTGTTATTCATTGTTTGCTGCAATGTTACCAAGATGTGTGTGTGTGTGTGTTTGTGTGTGTGTTATTTGCTGCTATTGTAGGATTCGAAATGAGAGAATGAAAGACCTTTTATACCTATGCAGCTGCATGGCACCCTAGTTGCAGTTATGCATGTGTTTTTTGCTGCTATGTAGGTACTAGCCAGCATTATGTAAAGAACAATAGGTGGCCAAAAGCACAAGCATAGTACTAGTATAATACCAACAATATTTTGAAATTTGATTATAAAGTGCAATGCGCACGCTTAAAAGAAAGCTAATTATCACAGCTGGTACATATTATTAGTGCGTTTCATTTCATATTAAAAAGAATAAAATTAAAGAAAAACTGTATAATTTAACATTGCTTGGTTTGTGCAGAAATGAAATCAAGATACTCTAATAGAGCAGTCACTTACTCTAATACAGCAATCAGGAAACACTAATAATTTACTCTAATAAAACAGTCAGTACTCGTGTATAATCTTGCTTTTGAATGCATAATTTTGAGCATTGCTCAAAAGAATAGTAGGTAAAATTGTGAACAGAGCTTACTGCTATTGCAGGATTATCAATGAGAGAATGAAAAAAACTTCTATACCTATGCAGCTGCATGGCAACGTAGCTGAAGCTATGCGTGTGTGTTATTTGCTGCTATTGCAGGATTATCAATGAGAGAATGAAAGAACTTCTATACCTACGCAGCTGCATGGCAACCTAGCTGTAAACGATTTTCATAATCATTTGCTAACCTGGTGCATTAAAAAATAAAATACTAATAAATAATAAACAAATTAAAATTAAAAAAAACTAAAAAATAAACAAATGAATAAATAAAAATTAGGATTGAGTGAACCTTACAAAACAAATTGTATAAGTGAGTCTGCAGCTACATGGCAACCAAGCTGCAAATTACATTCATAATTGTATGCTAACTTGGCCCATAGAATTGTGAATTGAACCTTTACAAAGCAAATTGTATTAGTCCTGCGCCTATTATGCCGGCATAATCTTGAGAATAATAGGTCACCAATTTCGTGAGAATAATTCCGGAATAATAGGATGGTTACAGGCATAATTTTAGAACAACCACGGGAATAATCGGTGGAATTAGGGGGTGTGACTCTTCTTGATTATCTAGAAGAAAGAGTTAAGCTACTACAAATGATATAAAGCTGACAGGAGTGCTGGCTGAAAGGAGCTGAAAAGCCTCTAAAAGATCGATATACTCTAATAGAACGCTCAAATACTCTAATAGAGCAGTCAGATCGTTTCATGTTAACAATCTGCAGCCAGCATCAGGGATTTAACTGCATGACTATCTGCAATTCTGAAACTTGTACATCTTATACCAGTGTATCTCCTTCAAGTCTTTGAGCATTATTATCTAGTAGCTATACAGTAGTTACAGCATAGTATTATAATACACTAATAATTAAATACACTTGAATTATTACTGTAGATAGCTATTCTAACTCTGCTGTAACTATTAGGATAGAAAAATGATGTGTAAGGTGGAATGCTTCATATATGGCTATTAATAATTCAGACAAAACTACTTATAGCAGCATCTTGAAAACTAAGCAACTAGCCACAGATATATACTGAATGAGAATAATTATGGAATAATAGGCTGGATGCAAGAATAACAAAAAGAATAATAGGAGAATTTTTTGGGAAATTCTGGAAAGAATAATAGGTAAAATTTTGAGCATAATAGGCTCAGGCCTAAATTGTATATAGTAGATAGGTCTGCAGCTGTATGGCAACCCATCTGCAAATGGCTTACATAATTGTGTCCTACCTTGGCCCATAGAATTGTGAATTGAAAAAACTTTACAAAACAAATTGTATATAATATATAGGTCTGCAGCTGCATGGCAACATAGCTGCAAATGGCTGTGCACTTGTTTGGCCCTTAGAATAATGTACAAACTAACTACCAGCTACACAAAAAATGAAAATAAAATAAATAAAACTGTGTGTAGCTGTGATATGTAGGACTGCAGCTGCATGGCAACATAGCTGCACAAGGCGTGGCTGGTAGAGTAAAACAAGAATACAGTCATATGGTCACCCATACAGCTGTAGTAGGTCTGCAGCTGCATTGCAATATAGCTGCAAACTCGTCTATTCCCTTGTGGAATTTGACAGTACGGGATCCTAATAGGGTCGTACTGCAGCAATCCTCCTACAATTAGGGACCCGTCGATTTCGCCGGCAAAATGTTTGGCAAAATGGGTGGGTAAAAGCAATGAGCAAAATGCTGGCATAATAGGTGCAATTTTTGTGAAGTGGACATAAAAATTGCACAAAAGATCGCGATACTCTAATAGAACAGTCAGACGCGCTAAAATATCAACAATGCATAGCTAATTGTTACAGGAACAACAAGTGACAATCGAGATACCCTAATAAAACAGTCACACATGTTAAGCAATATTAGCTAGCTTCTTGCTTTACATGTTAGAAGTAATTGCTGATCGAGATACTCTAATAGAACAGTCACTTTAAGGTGAAACTGTAGCTTTGCAATTGGAAATATTCAATTAACAAAGATCAGTGCTGAGCAAAATTTATAATTCTTGAGCAAAATATGGAGCATAATAGGTGAAAAATAAAAGAATTGCTGGAAAGAAAAATAGGTGGAAAAAAAAGCAAAATAGACTGGTCCCTACCTACAATCTATTTGTTTGTTTGCACTATATAGTAAAAATGGACAGGTCATCCCTAAGCTACTAGGTTGGTTGGTAAATGAGACCAGTGTGGTACTTAGGTTTGTAGTATTATACCAGTAGAAAGGGAGAAAGGGCTTTGCGAATACTGGAAGTGCTGCAGTGGGACTCTGGGAACCAGTACATTTACCAAACCCAACCACCATCTTAGGACGGGGGCTGTATCCAAGGACCATTAGTTCTACTACCAACATTGATGCGCTATATGGCATCTACAGTGGTGGATGGGTTAACTTAGGATTGCTACGTCATCCCAGCTCCCATGTGGATGAAAATTACTGACTCCTTGCTCATCATTAGTTTTGTTGTGAGCATTACATACAAGTAAGTTTTGTGTTGTTTTGTAATCTTATTAAGCATTTTAATGTCTGTAAAACTGTTAAAAGCGTACTGTTGGGTGGAAGGTATTCACTGGTGCTTACTTTAAAGTGTGTAGTTACTTCACTCGGCTTAGAGATTTTTAACTCCAGAACAATTTTCTGATGGTTGTACTGTCATCAGCTCAAATCATAAGCCACTTCAAAGTCAACATAGCAATGCTATAATTGAAACCACCTCTCCACCTTAGGTATTGTTGCATCATTTGTGAAACCTCCAATTTTGTTATTTACTTTTATAAGTTGTTAACTTGGTGCATTTACTTACTTGAGATAGCCACTTGCCTATGAGTATATATACACCATTATATTGAGAAGTATGCAGTAGGTGATACATATTAATTTTAATCACCACAATGCATAAAGATGGCATGTACACAAACTTGCAGCTAGAAGCAACTGTAGTTTCAGGTCGCTAGATGTCTTTCCAATTCAATTGTGCCATTTTCCCCTTTAAATGTATGGGAAGCCCCAGAGAAAATGCACCTTATTTCAGTTTTTAAGCACTGTGCATACCAAAGAGTAGCTAATTGCAACCAACAAACTATATATTTCTGAGATTGGTAATCAATGTTCTATTTACTGAGCACATGTGTGACTCACTGAGAAAAAACCTGCCTAGTTGCAATTTTATCAAACTTCATTTTAGAACTTCTTTGTTATACAGAGTAAAAACCCAATGGGCTGTCAAAGTTCCAACCATATCAGGTAAATAGTTGTGGAGTTATAGTGATAGACAATAGGAACTGCAAATCATATTGATTTGTACAGTGACTATACAGAAAAATTATAGGTGCTTGTTTAATCGATCATAACTCACAAAGGAAACAAGCTATGGAGATGGAAATTGGAACCTTGTCTTCACAATGAATTGTGGAATACAGCACAGTATGTTTCTGTCCTACATACACCCATATAATTAAGCAAAAAGGCTGATTAAACTTAGAAACCGTGATGTTCATTTAATATTTCACCGCAACATAAACAAACTCCTATAACTCACATTCACTTTTGTGACACTGAAATGAAAAAATGATGTACTTACTCACCATTAATAGGTGAATCCATTGGCCACTTAGTTTTCTCGATTCAAGTCTTTTTTCACTGTTTACTGAAATAATTAAGACACACAATGGTATGTCATGCAGCCCAAAATGCCAGCATGCCACACTGTGGGTATATTGACAGGAAGAAAACATCATTTTCACACCTTTGTATCTCATCCAATTGAAACCAAATTTGCTACAGAGTTGCTCGCCAGCTAGGGGAGTCGACATTACAAATTTGAAGGAAATCGCTACAGCCATTTCCGAGATACAAACTACCAAAATTTCGATTTTTTCTTCGTCATTTCGCACACATGCAAAAATTGCTATAAACAAGGGCATATCTAGACTAATTTTGATGCCTGTGCAAACCACTAACCTTGCAAGCAACTAAGTGGGCAACCTGTGGGATGTTCATACATGCACTCATAAAAAAAAATGTTTTTAGTGCAAAGCATGGCTAGCCATTCTTTATAGGTGCTAACTCTATCTGTATGGTGCATGAACATAATCATTTATACAGCCTATCTAGCTAATCGCTACTGCACGATTGCTACTTAATCGATTGTGGGATGTATATGTAGTAGTAATCACGTGAAGCGCCACAACACACTTAAGAGATCTTGTGTGATAAGTCCTCATCCAGTCCTCCATTGAAGATGTGACTCACTAAACATGACAACTCATCCACTGACTGGCTCTGCTTCAGTGAAGTCAGGTCTACAAAAAATGGTGGCAAAACATGCAAAAATCCTGGTGAACTCCCACAACTGCGACTAATACAACTGTGTTTTAATAATAGCTCACATCACATATCACACTCCATTCCTAAATCGTACAATACCGACTCCACATCTCGCTCCACACTGCTCCCCTTGTGTCACGTTGCATCTAAATAAATTTGGGCACTATTAGAGGACTCTGTTTAGAGCATTATCATGAACCTTGCACCATCAAACAATTATCAGATAATATCCAACTAACAGCCAACTGTGAACACTCACATGTCACGTGGAGAACACATGACGCCATTTTCTGATTTTAACTGAACGCAGAGCGTTAATTTGTTTCATATCAAGGCACACCCCTTTTTAGAGAGGGTGCAAGTGTCGATGGCAGGCAGAACCTGAGGCAGAAGCTGTTGGAAAATGGTGTAGAATTAATGGTAATGGGAGTGGGGAAGGATTTATGTACTAAACGAGATATTTTGAATGGCTGCGTGACCCAACCATTTTCTGATGCCCGAGCAAAGTGAAGTGATTCCCTGGCAAATGCCCGGGTGTGCCCAGGTGTAGCTACACCACTGGCTATAAAATACAGACATTTATTCAGATCGCCTAGACATGTGGCACACATAAAGGGAGTCCAAAGGCGAATTCTAGCATCAACTTTGGTGCAAATCCGATTAATGGTTCCGGATTTATGACCAATTATTTGCGTAAAACAAGATCGATTTGTTTGCAGAGTAAACCGCTTTATGGAATGAGTTGAAAATTACTATGTAGATGGAGTAACCATAGTAGGAGTGCCTTTTGGTGGTTTGAAAGGAATCAAGATTTTAGGAATCAAGACTTTAGGATATTTAGCTCAAAGATTTTCGCTTAGGCTCCTAGGCTATGGGTAAACACCTCGAACAGGCTCTGCCTTCTGTGTACACCCTCCAGTGCCTAACTGGTAAAGTAGATAATAACAACAACAACAACAACAAGATAAAGACCATGAAGATATGACACAAAATCCAACCTGTGTCACAATTATGCGATCGATGTCTTTGAACAAAAAAGTAGTAGTTTTTATGGCTACCAGGCAAACCGCTTAGAGCAATTAGCTGAAAATCCGTATATGGCTGGAATAATCTTCATAGAAAGTTCTTGCAGTAGTACAGAAGAATCAGATTACAAACAGCTTAGTTATGATTCGAAAGCAAACTCTGTGTAGCAAATGCGAGATCGAGATAGAAGTTAGCCTAATATATAGAGCATTCAGCTAATTTATTTACTCCATTATAGAATTCTACTACATTGCAAGTTATTCTTTAGGAACTTCAGCTGCAAACCGTTAATTTTATAGTCAATTCATCTAGAAGCAAGTTGCCCTATAGAGTACAAATATATCACTGTAGAGATTCAGAACATTACAAGTCACACTAAAGAGAGTTCAACTATAAACAAGTCATGCACCCTGTAGAGAGTTCGACTACACTCTCTAGAGATTTCAACTAGAAACAAGTCACTATGGAGAGAGTTCAGCTACAAAGAAACTACCCTGTAGAGAGTTCATCTATACAAACAAGTTATCCTATAGAGATAAGCTGCAAACAAGTAACCCTGTAGAGAGTTCAGCTACAAACAGGTCACTTTACAGTTTATACAATTTTTGGCTACAAGTAAGTCATTGTATAGAGGATACAGCTACAAATAAGTCACTCTGTAGATAATTTTAATGCAAACAAGTGACCATGTAGAGAGTTCAGCAACCAAAAAACCACCCTATAGAGTTCAGCTATACTAACAAGTTATTCTGTAGAGAGATCAGCTAGAAACAAGAGACAGCTCAGCTAGAAGAAGTCACCCTGTAGAGATTTCAGTTGCAAAGAAACCCTGTAGAGAGATCAACTACAAGCAAATCACCCTGCAGAGCTTTCAGCTATAAACAAATCTCCCTGTAGAAAGTTCAGGTACAAACAAATCACCCTGTATAGAGTTCAGCTACAAAAAAAAACACTCTGTAGAGAGTTCAACCACAAAGAAACCATCCTGTAAAGATTTCAGCTACAAACAAATCACCCTGTAGAGAGTTCAGCTATGAACAGATAATCCTGTATAGAGTATACAAGTCACCCTGTAGAGAGATCAGCTAGAAGCAAGTCACCTTGTAGAAAGTTCAAATCACCCTGTATAGAGTTCAACTACAAAAAAAAATATCACTCTGTAGAGAGTACAGCTACAAAGAAACCATCCTGTAGACAGTTGAGTTACAAACAAGTTACCCTATACAGTGAGATCAGTTTGAAACAAGATATTTCAGCTACAAACAAATCACCTTTTAGAGAGATCAGTTATGAACAGATCACCCTATAGAGAGTTCAGCTATACAAGTCACTCTGTAGAGAGATCATCTAGAACAAAGTCACCATCTAGAGAAATCAGCTAGAAGAGTGTTGCTTTGTAGAGAGTTTAGCTGCAAATAAATCACCCTGTAGAGAGTTCAGCTACATAAAGTCGCCCTATAAAGAGATAAGGTCACCCTATAGACAGATCAGCTAGAAGAAGTCATCTTGTAGAGAGTTCAGGTACAAAGAACCCACTCTGTAGAGAGTTCAGCTATAAACAAGTTACCTTATATTGAGATCAGATAGAAGCAAGTCACCCTGTAGAGATTTCAGCTACAAACAGATCATCCTGTAGATAGTTCAGCTAGATACAAGTCACCCTGTAGAGAGATAGGTAGACGAAGTTACCTTGTAGAGGAAATAAGTCACCTTGTACAGAGTTCAGTGACAAACAAACCATCGTGTAGAGAGTTCAGCCACAAAAAAAAATCACCCTGTAGAGAGATCAGCTAGAATCAAATCACCCTGTAGAGATTTCAGCTATAAACATATCACCTTGTAGAGAGTTACCTTACAAACAAATCTACCTGTAGAGATATCAGTTATAAACAAACCACCCATTGTAGAGAGATCAGATCACCCTATAAAGAGTTCAGCTACAAAAAAATCACCCTGTAGAGAGATCAGCTAGAAACAAATCACCCTGTAGAGAGTTTGGCTACAAACAAACCACCTTGTAGAGAGTTACCTTACAAACAAATCACCCTGTAGAGAGTTTGGCTACAAACAAACCACCTTGTAGAGAGTTACCTTACAAACAAATCTACCTGTAGAGATATCAGTTATAAACAAACCACCCCCTGTAGAGAGATCAGATCACCCTGTAAAGAGTTCAGCTACAAACAAATCACTCTGTAGAAAGTTCAGGTACAAAACAAATTACCCTGTAGATACCCTGTAGTTTTTATACAAACAAATCACCCTGTAGAGAGTTCAGCTAGATAAAAGTCACCCTATAGAGAGATCAGCTAGAAGAAATTGCCTTGTAGAGAGTTCAGCTACAAAGAACCCACTCTGTAGAGAGTTCACCTAGAAACAGTTACCCTATAGAAAGATCAGCTAGAAACAAGTTATCCTGTAGAGAATTCAGTTACAAACAAATCACCCTGTAGAGATTTCAGCTACAAACAGATCATCCTGTAGATAATTCAGCTCTAGATAGAAGTCAACCTGCAGTAAGAGAAGTCACCTTGTAAAGAGATCAGCTAGAAACAAGTCACTTTGTAGATACCAGTTACAAAGAATCCATCCTGTAGAGAGTTCAGCTACAAACAAATCACCCTGTAGAGAGTTCAGCTGCAAATAAATCACCATGTACGTGTTCAGCTATAAACATATCACCCTGTAGAGAGTCCAACTAGATAAAAATAACCCTGCAGAGAGATCAGGTCACTCTATAAAAAGGTCATCTAGAAGAAGTCACCTTGTAGAGAGTTAAGTTACAAAGAACCCACTCTGTAGAGAGTTCAGCTAGAAACAAGTTACCCTGTAGAGATTTCAGCTACAAACAGATCATCCTGTAGATAGTTCAGCTAGATACAAGTCGAACTGCAGAGAGATCAGCTAGAGGAAGTCACCTTGTAGAGATATCAGCAAGAAACAAGTCACCTTGTAGAGAGTTCAGTGACAAAGAAACCATCCTGTAGAGAGTTCAGCTACACACAAATCACCCTATAGACAGTTCAGCTGCAAACAAATCATTCTGTAGAGAGATCAGCTAGAAACTAGACACAGTATAGGGACTTCAGTTACCAACAAATCACCTTGTAGAGAGTTCAGCTGCACAAAAATCACCCTGTGGAGAGATCAGCTCGAAACAAATTACCTTGTGGAGAGGTCAGTTACAAAAAAATCACCTTGTTGAGAGTTTACTTACAAGCATATCTACCTGTAGAGATATCAGTAACAAAAATCACCCCCGGAGAGAGATCAGATCACCCTGTAGAGGGCTCAGCTACAAACAAATCACCCTGTAGAAAGTTCAGGTACAAAAAGAAATCGCCCTGTAGATAGTTTTGATACAAACAAATCACCCTGTAGAGAGTTCAGATAGATAAAAGTCACCCTGCAGAGAGATCAGGTCACCCTATAGAGAGATCAGCTAGAAGAAGTCATGTTGTATATAGTTCACCTACAAAGAACCCACACTGTAGAGAGTTTAGCTACATTTCAAGTCCCTTATAAGAGAGATCAGCTGCTAACAAGTTATCCAGTAGGGAATAATAGACATGTAATAAATATATGTATATAATTAGTATAATTACTGATAAAATCAAAAACAGTTGAAGTATTAAAAATCTGCTTTGTCTTTTGTATTCTTCCTTTGATAAAGAAAAATGATAGGTTAAAAAGCTATGGCCAGCTTTGGGATATACAAATACAAACAGAAGTCATACTTAATCAAAAACAGCCATACTATAAAAAATGTGCAACCCCTAACAAGGCCATGGTAAAAAAAAAGATGTGAAACCCAAGGTGACAACCAAGAAATGGCTGTGATGATAGGTTAATGGTAATATTTTAGTAATGACAATTCAGGTAAATTTGGTGCCAAAACACAAATTCACCTGAATTGTCGCTATTAAATTTTTTAGTATTAACCTACCAGCACAGCCATTTCTTGGCCTCCACCTTGGATTTCACATCTTTTTCACCATGGCCTTTTAGGGGCAGCACCTTTCTTTACAGCTTGGCTGTTTTTGATTAGATATCTTAAATATATTCTAGCTAATTACTAGCTGTATACAGCTATATCACAGTGAGTATAGCTAGCTGTTTTTTTTTTTTATTATACAAAACTACATTTTGTTTAGCATATTGCAAAGCATGTGTGACATGCATGGCTGCAAAAGCAGATAGCAAAAATTAATTAGATGCATAAAGGTCTTAAGTAGAATGCATGGGTAGCTGGTGGAGAGAGAGAAGCATTCTTACCATGAAAAGCATGCTCAGTCTGGAGAAATACCTCCAACAGGAAAGTTAAAGAGTAGTCTTATGAAATCAAGTTTGGAGTGAATTTCACTTAAAACTGCATCTAAATGCTTGTTTGAGCATGTGACTGCTCTATTAGAATATATCCTCTTTGTGCTACACATGTATTTCAGTGCTAAATGTTCTTTGGAACAGTTGATAAGTCATTTTTTCACTAAAAATTATTATCAATGATGAAATTTTATGACTGTTTGGAAATCCAAATAATGGTTGTAATGCTGATGGGGGTGCATTGCCTGATATGTGCACAGTGCACGAGGGCAAGTGCATACATTTCTGGGCAATGCACAACTTCCAGTGTTGCAAGAAGAAACCAGCTGTGGAATGGATCGCACTGTAAGTAAACTGTATAAAATAGTTTTTTGGAGTGCAATACACCTTAATAAATGGCTAGTTGGAATTCCATTGTTTGTTTGGGATGGTTTTTCCCAAAGTTTAGACTTTGCTGTCTAATAACTTCATTGCAGTTAATGTTATCTAAACAAAAAAACAACACGGTTGACCTCCTTAGTTTATAGCGAGTATTTAGATATATGGTTATTAAGTAGTTCTGTGTATTGGACGGTTATTAATGGTGTGATTCAACAATTTGGCCAGGGGTCCTGGCAAATTTGCCCATCAATGGGTTAAAATAGTTATAAGACCTTGGGGTTACTTTTAAAGTAGTTTAAGCTGCTAAGTTCACTTTTGAAGTTGATTTGGTTAAGGGTATCCTTTAAATGTGGCCTGGTATTTGCATTGTCCACGATCCTTTGAGGTGGTTGAATATATCATTATAGCTACTATGTCATCAAAGTTTCATATTAGCTCTTACCATAATACTAGTACTTACTATGTAAGCTTTTCAAAATGTATAAGAAACCTATATCACCAAGAGACAGTTTTGATTGTGGGATTCAGTTAGTCTCAATTGAGAGCTCCAGGAGGCTCAATTGTAAGCCGCAGGAGACCACTAAAATTCACAATGTAAAGTGCATCTTGCTCATATAAGTTTATATATTATTTTACTGCAGTAATCAATAGTAAGAAGCATTAAAACTGTACAGTTTGTGGAAGGCAGTAACGATCTATTAGCACTATTTGCAGTGTGACATTTGGATGTTGCACAGCTAATTGTGCCAGTGGCATAAAGAATTTCTTTGATCTGAGGTGTGCAAGTGGTAAATTTATATTTTGTACCACACCTTACATTTTCATGGCTAATTATAACTAAAAGTAGCTTGGAACTGATCAAACAGTGTGAAATGAAATTCTGCTCTGTCCAATTATGGAGGTCGTAACACATCAGCGTATTAACGGTTGTAGCTCCACTTGTGAGTGGAGGAAATAAACAAATATGGCTGCTTTGAAAGTAGTCAAAGTATATTAACAGTCAGTTGTGGTTGTGAGGAATTTCATGAGGACTGCTGGGTGGTGTCCGATAAAAGAGGTAAACTTCTGATATTAGAGGTTTTTGGACAGTCACATACATTGGCTGTAGCAAAGCAACCACAAAAGCTTTCCAGCCCAAATTTTGATATGGTGCTAGGCTAAGTGTGAAGTTCATCCATAGCAAGATCCAGAAGAATCAGCATGGTAGCTTCTGAAAAAAGGTGTTTGGAGCCAGCACAGCCCTATAATCTTGTGTCTGGACTCCAACTGTGATTTCAAGTCTAAATCTTGCCCAAGCTGTCACCTTCACCCTCCACCCCTTTGTGAGCACTTGCGATATTAATTCACTCATTTAACTGCTCACAATTTCTATCTTATTTTGTGAGAAACTCTACAATCAGCTAAAAGTACTGGATGTCGGTACTGTAATAGATTGATGCATCTTTTGTGTGAATTTCATAATATGTGTGTTTGATATCCTTGACAAGTTATGCTGACTTGAAACTTTTAAGGTGAAATTGGGATCGATTTTCCAAACTGAAACCAGTCACATACAGAATAGCTCAAACTTTTTGTGGTTTAAAAGAAATTGCATTTATAGGTTAAAAGTGGACTGTGTTCCATCGTACTGTATAGTAAGGACCACAAGGAGTAGGCCTTGCCCACGAATAGGTCCAAGCCTATTATGCTATTGAAATTGCCTATTATGCTTTTGAGCAGTGCTCCAAAATTTCCCAATTATGCTCTAATTATGCCCAGTTGTATCCCATTATGTTACAAATATGCTCATGTAAAATTGTACCTTGACTACTCTATTAGAGTATCTAATGCATCTGCGAATGTTCTATTAAGATATTTCAATAAGCGGTGACTGTTCTATTAAAGTACGTATATTGATTTTTAACTAATATTTTCTTCACAACGTAGCTGTAAATCTCATTTTTGCCATGTTTGCACACTATCCCATTGTGCATCATACAAAAAAGCAAGAGTTTCAGTTTCTCTGATAACCAATGTACAAATTTATTTATTATTAATGCTTTACAGCACAAGTGCTGAAGGTCTGTAGGACACCTGGTCCTACAGCCTGCTCAAAGACTTTAGCTACTTAAGGTGTGTTTGAAAAGTTGGAGAAAGGAGAAAAAAAATCCATGACTGGACCTAGGTAGCCTCGTAATATTTAGCCTATTATGTTGGCATTATTCTCAATGCTTCTGGCTACCTAATATGTCCCAAATTATGCTGGCATAATTGGCGCAGGCCTACCCACCAAATAATATTACCCAAAAACCAACCTCAATTTTCCCAGACGAGGAGGAGGCAGTATTTGTTAGGTAAAACTAAGCCCAAACAAGCCTTCAGATCAACCCAAAACACTTGCAATAAGTTGCTAACGGAATTTAATTGCAAAAAATATGTAACAGAATTTTCTACTGACTGACTGTGTAAGTAAGTAGCTGGCTGATGCCTTCAGACAAGTATAACTCGATAACAGCTAAGGCTTTGGGCTTGATTTTTTCACTGTTCGACATCGCTTCGAGCCGAGAGGTGCCTTTTGGCATACCACAGTACTTACAATGCATTCTTCATGGACTTACCAGTGTCTTCCTTTGTGTCTCATTCATCTTTGCTGACAGCAAAAAGTGTTGATTTGGCAGTAGAACATGGTGGCTTCCCTTAGAAATGGAAATCGTCTGTATTTTTCATAGTAGCTACTCTAATTGCAGAGGTGCTTTTCAATGATTCGTACTGCTGTGTAACGGGTTGAACATAGCCAACAATGAAACGTAATGGATACTTCACTTTTCAGACCATAACTGATATAACTGGGGAGCACGGCGCCATTTCTTTCTTTTGGTATGCATGGTTTGCATAAGTACTTTTCGAGCAGTTTTTGATCTGAAATGCTGTATAACGGGTTGGGAACGAAGCGTACTGGATACTTCACTTTCAGACGATAATTGGGGTGTGCGGCCCCATAATGCATGGATTCACCAAGTCATAATAATTATTTTACAGAAGAATTGTTAACAAACAAGTACACAGAAAAATTTGGAATTTTCAACTAGAGTAGGGGCAGTACTGAAACAAGCTGGAGTAGTGCACGGTATTAAATCGCAGTAAAGCAATAAGAAGTGTTATAGAACTTTGCATGGGTGAGATCAAAGGAAAAGTGTATTTTAAATTTCATAAAGTACACTCTCAGCCGGCCAACAGCTTCATCGACCACAAAGAGTACTTTATTGCACCTCAAAGAGTGTTTTATTCGTTCAATAAAGCATTCATTGCGTTGCAATGAAGCACTCTTTGTGGGCAATAAAGCACAGTTGCCCACGTGCTCTAGTGCAGGCTCATAGCCTGCGGGCTCACCCCAGTACAACTAATTGCCCACGACAGCGAAGGCTGATAGCCTCGCCGTACTGAGTGATCAATCACCCCAGCCAATAGGAGTTCTACCACTAGATTGCTTTTATAGACATACCCAAATGCTTCGATGATAGGTAGGAGAAGGTAACGTTACTGTTATGTTTGTTAATTTAAACGGACAAGTCTTGGAGATATCACGGAAATATTTCACCATGTGACTCACAATGGAATCGATTGTGGGGTGAGAGCAAAACCTACCAAAATATGTAATGAACGTCTACCATGCCAAACTGTGGTGAATTACGTGTGAGTTACTTTGTTAAACTAGTTTGTGTGCATTCATACTGCTAATAGTTCGTGCAACCTGAGTTAATTATGAGTCCTAGTGTACAGTGAAGCTACATGACTAAAAAGTTCCATTAATCATTTAAAGCATAGCCTTGCTTGTGTTATATGAAAAATAAAGCACTCAGTGCTTGGCCTTGATGCTAATAAAGCACTCGGCTTCACCTTGTGCTTTATTAGCATCTCGGTTGCGTATCTCGTGCTTTATTTTTCATATAGCAGTCGCGGGTATGCTTTAACATACTTGTATCTATACTGTGCTCAAGATTCCATAATGGAGATACACAGTAGGAATATAACACTTCTTATTGTTTTACTGTGATTTAATATCGTGTACTACTCCACCTTATCTCAGTACTTTTTAACGATATACTGTGGTCCCTACTCTAGTTGAAAATTCCAATTTTTTTTCTGTGTACTTGTATTACTTACATATAGTTGTAGTGGTTACAGTTCTACATCTTCTTCTACCAATAACCTGATGGTGACTACTAATGGAGTTGTTGTCTGCTCTGCCATCTGATGGTCCATCATCAACACATCGGATAATGATACTGTCTACTGCATAATTGTCTAACTGGTATAGTAACTGACTGAACACAACAAGTAGTGTTCAGTCTTGATGGGTGAGCTATATGGATGGTAGCTATAAGTGAATGAAACAATATCATGTACACACATGTGGACATAGTACATATGTGACGAGATCTGCAAAAATCTGACATAGCGGCACATTTTTTAAATTCTTTATCAATGAATCTTTATAATCTAATTAGCCAAGTATATGCTCTAGCCAAGTTTTAGCCTTGTATGCAAACAACTTTTGGAGTTACAGCCGTACAAAGTAGCAACAACAGAATGATAGATTTGTACAGCAAGCACTGGGAAAATGAATTACAGGTGCTTACAAAAACTGCTACAACTTACAAACACAATGCAGTACAGAGTTGCAACTTGCACTATTGTGCTCGCCATGAATACATGAGACCAATACTCAGTAATATTTTCCTTCTATTTATATATTTCCTTTCTGCAACACATAATATAGAGACAAAATCAGTAACAAACATCAATCACTTACAATTGCTTCAACGTGATGCAAAAAATGGCCATAATTCATGTATTCATTAGTCTACTGCAACAAAACAAAGATTTTCAAACCCATCTTGAATATGCGAATAAGATGATAATCCAGTTTTTTTTCATTGGACCTATTCTTCAGAAAGGACAAAGTATTTAAAACTTTTTCTCAAGTATGCTAAAATTTTACTCATTGTAATCAATGGCTTATACTAAACATTTAGGCTTGTGCCATTATGTTGGATCCAGTCACATTTACAGTGCAGTACGTACTGCTCAAATGCAATGTTGTCTCATGAGAGTACAAGTACTTAAAAACTTGCTAATTATAGTACGTGACACCCATTTCGATCACAAGTATTCATCATGTTTCACTTGTGAATGTTCATCCCATTTAAGGATTATTAATCACAAGATCACAAGCAAAACGGATGCCACACCCTTTAATTAGTGAGTACTCATAAGCGATGTGGTTGCCACAGCCATTAATTAGTGAGGCTTTTAATCACTCTCACACCCAGACCCAATATTGCATTTGAGAGGTACCGTAGATATAATTATTGAACCTGTTTGAAACATAATTTATTCCAGTTTACGTAGCAAGTTTTAAGCACAACATTTATACACTTCAAATGTATCAGCACACAACTCTCTTTGTATACCAGATGTATTGTTATTACTAGTATAATAATGATGTTGTGTGATGTCATTATCCCAGTATGGAGTGTGGTGAAATTTTGTGAGTGTTATAGATATGATAATATCACATACTACTAATGATACTATTACAACAATCATACAGTACGATAGTACTGTATAGTTTGCTGACAGTGAAAAGTGTCAATTTGGCAACAGCACGTGATTTCCTCCATTTGTAATGAAATCATCCGTAATTGTCATAGTGGCTATTTTGATACCAGAGGTACTTTTCAAACAGTTCTTAATTCGTACTGCTGTGTAACGGGTTGAACATAGCTGGAAACAAAGCATAATGGATACTTAACTTTTCAGACGATAATTGATATAACTGGGGTGAGTGGTACCATTTCTTTCTTTCGGTATGCATGGATTGCAGATGTGCTTTTATTTGATTTGTACTGCTGTGTAACAGGTTGAGCATAGCTGATAATGAAGCGTAATGGTACTTCACTTTTCAGACAATAAACAAGACACAGGGTAGTGTATCGTGCGGCCCAAGAAAGCCGGCACGCCACACCATGAGTATATATATATATTTTTTTCTATTAGAGTATAAGATAAAACAGTACATAATAAACAAAAACAAATGATCTTACATATGGGCCTCAGCGACCTGCACAGCAATCGGTGCCTCAGCAATGGGACAGCGCAAACTGGACCTGGCACCGCGAATGCACATAATTGCAGACCTCAACAAAGAGAAGCTCAATTTACATCTCAGCCATCCCATCACTATTCCATAGGAAAGACTGTGCTTTGCACTCAAAAGGTTGGCCAATCTCTTATAAAACTGAGTAGCAGCATCACCCATTCCACCAGTAGTAGTAAAAATTAAGGGAGTAAATGAGGCATTCTCTACTTCATGAACCCGTTGTTGGTATTCACGTCTCTTTTCCTTGTCATGACGTCGGTATGCAGAGTGTAGGGGTTGATTTGAGGGTGCACTAGGGTTAAAAATTCTGACATCAAAGTATGACCTCTCAAATCGTCTTCCCCAAAAACCATTAGCTGCAATGTCAAGCCTTGCGTTATCATCACGATTAGCTGTTTTGTATTGAAGGGTCTCACCAGAAAGAGGCTGAAGGTGGGGTTCAGTGACAACATTGTTACAGACCTCGGAAAGTAAATTGGCAGTTAGATCACGCACTTCATTATGTCTCAGAGAAGGAAACCCACCCTTTGGGCAAGACAGAGCATGTTCTATGGTAAAAGAGTGACCACAGGCACAGGAAGTAGGGCAGGCAGATGGTAGCCAATGATAGCAAAGCGCAATTGCATCACGAAAAGCAGTTTTATGAAGCACAAAATTATGCGACTTCAATGGAAGACAAGAGAGCCAATTCGATGCACCCTTCTCCTGAGCCAACATGACTGAGGAACGCATGCTAGGAGGAAGTTCATTGAACAAATGATTGGCAGATTGAAGTTGCTCTTGATGGCTCCTAGAGTGAAACTTGGATCGCAACTGAACCTGTGCATCAAGACAGTCACCTAGTTGATGTACCTGAGAGATAATCAAGCCAACGAGACCAGCATTTACTTCTACAGAGCAGGAACGCTGCTGTGACACAACAATCGAAGGATCAAATTCACCAAGGCCTCCTAGCCGCACAGGCAAGGCAAATAGCTTTCTCTCAACATCACCAGGGACAGTTCGACCCAATAGACTAGGAAGGAAAACAGATTTAACAAAATGTTCAAGAGGAAGGAAAAGGTCTGTAGAACAAGAAGAAACACGAAAAAAATTGTTCCATCGGAAAGAGAGACCATGACAAAAAGCAGCATAGGAAGCATGAGGTTGTGTTTCGGCAAAGAGGCTCAAGGTCTTAAGATCATTAATCCAGCCATCCACTTTACGTCTCAAAAAAAGCTGTTCAAAGGCAGGAGTACCAATTACACCTCCCAGATAACGGTGTCCTTCAGCAGTAACCTGAATGTCACAGTCTCCAAAAATTGTTCTAGCATCAGTTAAAACAGTTTCCTTGACTATCAAGATAGTTTTAGTAGCATTTGGAAAATAGCCATAACGGGGCCCTATGGACGATAGCAAGTCCCACCACTGCTTAAGCTTGGAAAGCTTGCCACCAGCAGCAGAGTCATCAGCATACCAGCACTGCTTTACTAGACCAGTAAGACGAGAAATCAAGGGCAAAGTACCGATAGTGTACATAGCCATAGCAAGAGGATCACCCTGGGTAGTCCCTTCACTAGAAAAGATGGTACGACCTCCAGTAAACAAAAAAGCATCAGTACGATAAGTGTTAATTAAAATGGGAGCAAGAGAAGGGCAGAGGACCTCAACGTTTCGGAGTGTTACTTGACGATTTAACTCATTGAAGGCATTCTTAGCATCAACAAGGAGAACACCATCAACCTCAGGCAAGTCAAATATTTGTTTCATTGCATGGACAGCAGCTTCACAACCACCGATTTGACCAGCACATAATTGAGAGGATCCTGCAGCCTGCTGTAAATCACGCCCTATAATTCTCATCACAGCCTTTCCAATAATTCTTTGCAAAACTTCACCCACACCAATAGGGCGAACGCCAGGATGCTTGTCAAGAGGAATTAGGCGACAAGCACAGTAAGCAGATAAATATTTTGAATTAACATAAGAGGTGGAAATACGATGGGCAAAAGCAGAAACAGCTGCACACAAGTCATTAGAAGCATCACCAAACGCTGTACAAAGATGTCTCCAAGCATGAGCATTAAGACCAGAAGGGCCTGCAGAGCCACTTATCTGCATGACCACTGATTTAATTAAAGCAGCATCTAAGCCATCAAATAGAACTGGATGAAACGATTGAGAGGAGTCAACGGGATCAAGTATAGCATCAGGGTCTGCAGCACGACTATGAGGGTGTTTTTCATGCAATACATCAAACACAGTTTTGGGAGAACCATCAGACAAGGAACCAACTACATGATCCAAGTTAAGAGGGCCACAGTCGCAAGAAGGAGACAGACAGCGAAGAGCAGCATTAACACGGCCCTGAGTCATAAGGTGGGAAAACCTGGAAGAATGAGTTTGATCATCACAGGAAGGACGATAGCGAGGTGAAGCAGATAGATGTTTCTGTATGACAATCCCTTCATTAAATAAAGCTAAAAAATCACCCTTAAGCCAAAGATCAAGTCGTCTCTGAAGGCAATTGTGTAAAAGCAAGTTGGGCATCAACATGGCAGCCTTTAAGGCAAATGGCTCTAGAGCTGACTGTTTATTAAAGGAATGCAGCAATGATGCAAGTTCAGATACAAAGGATTTACCTAAGTTACCTGATGGCACGGTAAACAGGTTTGGTTTCCAATGGACAACTTGAAAATATAGTTGGTCGAGTAATTCAAGCACAGCAGGGCTTGGTGAGCCACGCCACTCAAAAGTAGTAAGAGTTGACAAGTTAAAGGAAGGAAGGTTTCGCACATCTGAACTGGTTGCACAAGTGGGGCAAATAAATGGTCCATTATCAACATCAAGTATTCTACCTTCAGCAGTAGTGATTCCGACACAATGGCCATGATACCACTGGCAGCAGTTCTCACTGTGGCCATCACACTTAATCATAAACCCATCAGTACCAAAAGGCCGCCCACAAGAGCACCACACACGGTCAGGGTCATCATCGTCAACATCGACGTCATTATTAGACAGAACAACTGGTTGTTTTCGACGGCTCTTCTTACGCCGTCCGGGGCTCTTCTTACGCCGTCCGGGAATTCCAATAAGTGCGCATCAAAGGATCAGAACTCAAGAAGCAGAGCGAGAGAATAACACGGTAACAAATCGTAAACTCAACCTACTTAGCGCCGTGCCCAGAGCCAGGAAGCGAATACCAGGACCGAAGATCACTCGAAGAATCAGACAGGTTAGACCATTCAACAGGAAGAAAGAAAACAGGTTAGACCATATTAACAGGAAGAAAGAAAACTCAATTTTTACACCTATGTAGTTCTGTGATCCCTACTTGGATTGGAACCAAATTTGCTAGAGAAGTGCCGGCCAGTTAGGGGAGTGTACATACCACATTTGAAGAAAATTGCTCCAGCCATTTCCGAGATACGAGCAAACAAAATTTCATTTTAATTTCTTCGTTATTCTTTTTTCTTCTTCATCTTCATTTCGCACACTTCGCAAAATCCGCCATAAAATGCATACTCAAGTCGGGCTGAAATTTGGCAGACGTAAAGGGCTCATTAAGGCAGATCTCCGTACCAACTTTGGTAGGAATCTGATGAACATTCATAATTATGACCGATTATTTGCATAAAATAAGGTCGAAGGTCTGTCTCACCTACAGGGTAAACCCCTTGGAGGAATCAGTTGAAAATTGATATGTAGATGGAGCAACTATCATAGGAGTGCCTTTTTGTGGTTTGAAAGGAATCAGTATAAAGACCATGGAGATATGACATGAAACCCAACCTGTGTCAAAATTACGCGATCGGTTTTTATGAATTAAGCAACTGTTAGTTTTCGTGTCTACCAGGCAAACTGCTTAGATAGGGTCCACAACATAAAATTTCGACCTCCGAGAATCAACTACCTAATCTCCCACAAATGCTAGGCTAGGTACCACTTAGAAAATGCCAGATTGGCATTATTTTTCATTAACGTCTTGTTGTGTAAATCGGTGAATATGCTTACAAATTACGAGATTTGTTGCTATATCTTCAAGGAAATGTTTTTTCAAGCTACAATAAGCACTCTCAACCTTTCTTACTAACTGTACTCTAAACTAAAACCATCAGTGGCTGCATTGTCTGGAGCAATTTCCAGCTGCAGCATTACGAAAACGAAATTTTGGACTCAAAAAACGTTTCGATGCTGCTGGAACACACAGCAGCGATGCCAAAGTAACCCTCCCAAGTCAAACTGGTCTGGCATGGGTCCAACTACTATCACACCAAATATCATTGAATTCCAAAATTGTTTGCCATCTGGCTGAGCTCGACGGCTGTCACAAATTTGTCAAAATGCCAATTTTATTCACTTACAGGAACTTTTGCTAGCCAGATGTGCTATTTTACTTCTCAAAAGCTTGCTAGACCCATAGCCAGTAGCTTTCATTCATAGGGTTGGTCTGGCAGCTCATCTCAAAATCCGCCAAATTCCGATATCGACGAATTTTGCGAATATTGACCAATTTACACCACGTTAAAGAAATCTTGCACACCAAACATGATGCTTTGCCTCTCTAAAGTCATGCTGCATCTTTGTTTTGCTATATTCATCCATAGGGAGGCACTGACGGCTCTCTTATCAAGGCCAAACTCCATCAAAATGCCCATCTCAAAAGTTTGTCATCAGTTTTAGGAAGTTTTTACAAGTCAAACATGCTGGTAAGCCTCTCTGCATCCTTGCTGGACCATTCAATCACCTTCGCCGGTTTGTGTAGATAGTGTTCTTCAGTCTCTTGGAAATGTCAGAACACGCCAACTGGGCGCAACCATCAATGCTACTTACTGCTTATTTTATTTCATTGATTTCATGCAAGAATGATGAAGGAAAACCAGCAGAAATGTAACAGAGCACAAATGTATTAGTCTAGCTCCAAATATTGCACAATGTATCTTTATACAAATGATCATCAAAATGCAAATGATTAGCGATAGCCACAATCGAAGTTTCCATTCGTGTAGAGTGTCGAAGGTTAGAACTAGACCATAAGGGTACGGAGAATATACTATCTATGACTAGACTAACTCCATTTGGGTTATGTAATATCCACCCCAAAAACACCTTCGCTGTAAAAAAAGTGCACCCAAGAAACTACAAGTACCTGGAACCCAATGTAAAAAAACAAAAAGGAAAAACAGCTCAGCTGAAGTGAAAAGTAACTGGTAACTTAAAGAGCTGATATCTGAAGTGGCCAAGAATACAATTACTAAAGTTTAATCCATGCAAGAACACCTTGACTATAAAACAAGTGTGTATATGAAAGTAACTGGCAACTGAAATGGCTGATATCTGAAGCGGCCAAGAATGAATGGTCATATACGACTAATTCAAAAATTTAACACTGAACCTTTATAATTCAGCTGTTTTCTATATTCACTCGTAAAGTAATTTCTTTTAACTCTAATTGGCTGGTAATTTGGCCGCCTTTTTTAAAAGTCAGTATAATAGAGCAAAAAAAGGCAGCCAAATTACCAGCCAATTAGAGTTAAAAGAAATTACTTTACGATGCAGCAAGAGTGAATATAGAACACAGCTGAATTATAAAGGTTCAATGTTAAATTTTTGAATTAGTTGTATATGACCATTCATTCTTGGCCGCTTCAGATATCAGCCATTTCAGTTGCCAGTTACTTTCATGTACACACCTGTTTATAGTCAAGGTGTTCTTGCATGGATTAAACTTTAGTAATTGTATTCTTGGCCGCTTCAGATATCAGCTCTTTAAGTTACCAGTTTCTTTTCACTTCAGCTGAGCTGTTTTTTCTTTTTGTTTTTTTACATTGGGTTCCAGGTACTTGTAGTTTCTTAGGTGCACCTTTTTTACAGCGAAGGTGTTTTTGGGGTGGATATCACTCATTTTTGTCAGTGATAGACTCTACATTTGGTTTAAAAGGTAATTTTTTTTGGAAATGAGAAATTAACATTAATGCAGAATATTATCTTGGAGAGTCAGTAAAATCCATACATAATAATGATTGTTTCATAACACCGTAAATTCGGAAGTATGAATTTACGGTGTAGTATCACTGTTCTATTAGAGTAAATCTATCTTTACTGCCTGCATATGACGAATATATCTCATATCTGTGCATGTTAAATGCTTCAGACACTTAATTAAACTTGCAAGTGCCTAATTAGTTCACAGTTGCTACACAGCTATAAATACATTTGTAATTGTTATCACCATAATCATTTTGGTCACAACTTTAGGATTAGAGCAGCAGAGAAAGGAATAGAGGACTCAACCATCAAGACTTGTATATGGGAGATGGAACAGTATTGCGATGGACAATGCCGGTACTAACCCCTCAAGGGTGTGCAGTACAGTACAGATGCAAGATCAGAGCCTCGATCGTCACCTTTTGACTGTGGTCACAACTTCAGGATTGGAGCAGCAGAGAAAGGAATGGAGGACTCAATCATCAAGACTCGGGGAGATGGAATAGTATTGCCATGGACAATGCCAGCACTAACCCCTCAAGGATGTCACAGTGCAGTATCGATACAACCACTCCAACCAGTGCATAAGACCAGAGCCTCGATTGTCACTTTTATACTTGATGAAGCAATTAAAACAAAAAAGTTGTAGTACTTATAGTTTCCTGAGGGAGGATGGCCCCAGAGTCCCAGACTCCCTTGCCTGTTCTGCAGAATAATAGGATTGAGCCTTACTACCGCTTTCACCTTTATTCTTGGCCCGGATGTACATATCGGCAACATAATACAGTAGCTATAGATAATGCTAGTTAATGCCCCTACGCAGAGCTATAGGGGTGGGAATTTTTCCCTACTATCACACTATCACAGTAGTTCTTCTCGCAGTTCTTTGCCTGGCCATCATCAACTGCTGTCAAAACATTATTGTCGTCCCCCAGACCCTTCCTCAAGCGTGCTTATCACACAAAAATAACTTAGTTTAGCAGTGCACAAACAATTATTGACAGCTTATACTATATCAAAGTACACTTACCGCATTGTTGAACCATGTATACCACCAGAATCCACCGGATTGACAACTAACAAGTGATCTATTTAGGGGAAATCTCGTGGAAAGTCCCTAATTACCTTAAGCGGACACTCGTGATACATGGTTTTAAGTTGAATGGTTTAAGAATGTAACTAGATGGTGAGGCGTACTTTAATCGGCTTGACTTTAATGAGAAACTCGATCCCCTCCTGAGAAACTACATCGCTTGAGCAACGCTTGAAGAAGTAAGAGTCAAGAATACTGAGGTAAGGTAAGTGCGCCTAACTCCGGACACTCTTTACACCCGGTACTATTTCTCCACACTGCAAGCATGGAAATTCGATATCTAAGTGTCACTGGATTGCTAATCAATCAGTGTATCTCTGACAAAAATTTCATCAGATTATCTCAATCAGGTAGATCACGACGCTCCACAATCTCGTCTCGTGTAAATTTCGCATGTGCTCCTAACTCCGGACACTAAGAAGCTGCTACTATAGGGCATTTTTTCCTATTTATTCACCATCTAGTTGCAAGTTATATACTATTTAGCCTTATAACCTATACTAGCACGGAGTTTGAAGCTTTAAAAAATCAAGGTAGTGTTGCAGCACTAGGCCTGCGAAGCCTGTAGAAGACTACAGAAATTAGCTAGCAGTCAAATAGCGATCAACAACTTTCCACTCAGCAATACGGCCAGCCAAAATGTGTTTCGTGGGTTGTGTTGAGCACTGATTTATATTCGATGTTTCATTACCTGTTACCTCTCGTTTTTAAAATTTATACGCGGATAACTACGGATATTCATCAGCCGGAAATCATTTATTCTTAGCGCCACGTGTTTCTTGTGATCACGTTTGTTATGATTAACGAGACTTGAAGGTACAGTTTTAAAAGTAATCAATTACATCTTGTCATTGCTTTTCGCTTTGATCTTACAGATTCGGCATATGAAGTTCGTCTTCTTTGATGGCTTCCTCTTGAATCCCACACACTGATAGTGAAACCATCTCCAGCACTTGTCACATCCAATCCAGGCCTTTTGCAGTTTCTCATCTTCATCATCATAACATTTTCCACATTCTTGGCAGTTAGCATCTTCACCTTCGAGGAGAAAACATAACAATATGTTGGTACGTATGCAATATGAAGTACTAGTAAGAAACCAGATGACTCCATGCATGCAGGACAACCCTGCCATGTTGATCCAAAGGAATATGGTCCTCTTAAGTTCCAATCCATACTCTATATACCAGTATGTATAATGCTATATTATATGTAAGTATTGCTTTAATACATTGCAATATACCTTCATCATGACTTGAGTACTCATCATCATCACCATTTTCATCATTGTTGCTGGTAATAACCGTATCACCATGTGACGGATTTTGCTTTGCTGCAGCCTGCCTTTCCAACCTGGCTACAATCTCATCACTGGTCAAAGCTTCTCCATAGCATGTCAGTTGGACTCTTCTTTTACGCTGAGGCATTTTTTTGTTTTTTTTGCAAAATTCTGGTGAAATGAAGTGTAATATGAGCTCTCATTGGTGTTAATTCAGCATCACATTTTTTGCATTTCCCTCGTAAGATTACTGATGATGCGGAGGCAGGCTGAGTATGTGGTGGTGATGCTGCTTTTGCACCCTGTACTTTCCGGTATGGAATCCCTGTTTGTAGCTGAGAGTCAGTGATGGCTAGTCGATTCAAAGGATGAAGCCTTGCAGTTTTAAACCCAGATGTAAGGTGATTGGGTTTAAAAGAGACCTCCCAAAGCTTTCTCAACAGTGATGGAAAAACAGCTTTTGTCACATTTTCAGCCAGTGTTTCCAATTTATACTCCTTAAGAATCTTATAATAAGCTTGCTTCAGAGGATGGAAAACACTGATGTCAAGTGGCTGTAAAATATGTGTTAGATTAGGAGGTAAACACATCAAGTGGACTTTATATTCTCTTGCCAAATTGATCAGTTCCAATGTAATGTGTGAATGGTGCCCATCAACAAACAGAACCACTGGACCATCCTTCAGTAAGTATTCAACCTGTTTCAGAAACATCTTCTTAAACCAGCTGATAAAATTGGCACTTTCCATCCAACCAGATGATGAAGCACTGTACAAAGCACCTTCTGGCTCTCCTTGTTTCCAAGTGTCGTACAGGTGTTTGGCCTTGTACACAATGTACGGTGGTAATCGTGTGCCACTTGCTGATCCACAAGCTGTAATAGTATGTAATGCATGATATATGCATAAGTGTTTGCTGTTATATCAGTGCTCACCTAATACTGTTATGTATTCTCTACCTGATCCACCTCCTACTTCATGTACAGTTTTTGCACCCCTCTTTGTAAGCACTACTTTGGATGCTACTGCAGTGCAGAAACCAGTCTCGTCACAATTCCATACCCTCTGTCCTATATCTTTTTGGTCAAATTCTTTCAGTTTAGAAGACTCGAATAAGCACCGTACCTTTTCAAACCATTCATCTAAAACTGCAGGATCATTCGCTTCTGCCCTTTTCCTGGAAAGGTGTTGGGGTTTCCTTTGTGCAAGTTGTGGATGATGACTTAGAAAGCCATTCCACCATTTCCTTCCAGGAATGCCTAATTCTCCAAAAGGACTGTGCTTCCCTTGTTGTTTAAGGTAATCACTAACAACAGCACTTACATAAGCTTTATCCAAGGGAAAACCCATCTCAGCTAAAACTTGACAGCTAATTACTATTTCTGATTCTTCAGCATGGCTCAAAACTGTTGGAGCACCACCATACCTCATTGTGCTCTTTCCAGTTTTGTGGTCAGAAAGAGTGCTTCTGGGTATGCCATATCGAATTGCAGCTTGCCTTAATGACATCTCTTTGCTAGATACTCTTTGAAGTGCGGCCTTCAGCTCAGGAGTTCCCCACTGGTTCTTCTTAGAAGCCATTCAAACATTTGAATTCACGCATGCGTATCCCAGGGCAGCAAAACAACAAGCACAACCCTTCATCTATTTGTAATATTGTTGGTTACATTTGGTAGCACTAGTAAGTGCATTCATTCCATCTTCAAGGCAAAAAGTTAGGCCCCATGACCCGCGCAGCCTACAACTGCCGCCAACCCTGAACTCTAGCAACAAAGAAGAAGTCAGCTATTCAAATATTACTTCACTCTTTGAAAGGGGCTTTTGTTCGGAATAAAATAGCTGTATACTTGTGTATTTATTATATGATTCCAGAAGTTTATCAGAGATTATTTATATTTCAAGCTATGCACGCCAACACAAAGGCAGACACAACTCCAACGAACGATCGAGTTTACCCAATGTCTAAGTATGTGTGTGAACACTATAAGTAACTTTACTTATGGCAAAAATTTTAAAGCAATACGTTCAGGCGTTTCGAAGTTATAGACCAAAATATGCTAAAGTGTCCGGAGTTAGGGACTGTCCTAAATTAGGCGCACTTACCTTACTCTATGATATATGCCGGTCTTGAATGCTAACAAAACGAGGAGTGAAGTTTGTGCAACGTGTCACATCGCCACACACTGATTCACCGTGTTAGTGCGATAGGGTTTATGGACCTGTCCACCAGATGCTGAAAGGAAATTCATTCCACCACATGTTGAAAGGAAATTCATTCCAACTTGTGAAGTTATTGATATAGTCATTGTTGGGGTCCACGGGGACATCGATGATCATTTACCAGTCAGCTGTAAGTAATGTCACAGCAGAAGGAAAGGAACCATTTCCATACCCCTATGGCATACTGATTTTCCAGGTCAGTTTATGTACACTCAACCACAGAAATGTAGAACTTTGGTTGCAGGTGGAAAATAAATACTTTTTACTCAGTTACAAGTGATTCACCCAGCTGGGATAAAATGTTGAAGTGAATGTCATTAGTACTAACTTGTTCATCAGGTATTGGACAATTCCAAGTGTCCAGATTATGCAGTTGTCCTCATGTTCAAGTTTACACGTTTAGGCAAGTTCTACAACATCCTATAATCTATTACTATATCAGTGTGGAATAATGCTTATATAATATTTTTCATATTCCAGGCTTTAGGTGTATTGTATTTAACACCTGCTTGTTGGTTTTTGCAGGCCATCTGGTCATACTGGTTTATTCACTAGCAGTTGAATGTGATCATGGCACATATGTAAGTTGATACCATGCAAGAACAAAGATGCAGGTGTCATGAATTTCAGGTCAGTTAACGTTTAGAGGAATTGTATTATTGCAATTGTTCTTTTTGTAGTTATCAATTATCAGTGACCAGTTTTTGATAACGTTCTTTTGTTTGGCTAATGACCTAATGTTCTGGTTTACATGCTTACCCAACAGTTATGTTACTCACTTAACCTGCATATGGGATATATATATTTTTTAGTTCATTTTGATTATCCATCCTTTATTGATACAGCCTGGTATATTGATTTTTTGCACATTCTCCTTTTATTTCAGTGCCTGCTGGATTGTTTCGTCAGATATCGAAACAGGTGTCTTTGGTGTTGCGACTGATTTTCAAGGTCAGTTTGCATGTGTGTTTAATTTAAGGTTGACATCAGTGCCTACTTATTCTTTTACAGGTCTCGGTATTGAGTGTCATGAATTTCAGGTCAGTTGACGTACAGAAGAATTATATTATTGCAATTGTTGTTTTTGTAGTTATCAATTATCACTGTATACTAGTGATGTTAATTTGCAGGACAGTCTACTCAGATGTATCGGGCATAGTGTTGATGGGTTCAAACAAATATCCAGTGTAGACTGTAGTAGCATAGAGGGTGTTAATTTCCAGGTCAGTTTACATGTTGTGATGTTAGTGATTTTTTCCTAGTACCCAGATGTTAAGTGTATTGTATTTAATGCCCACCTGTTATGTTTTTAAATTATGGTATATCAGTGTGTATATTAGTGTAGACAGTGCAACAGTAAGCCTTCTGTGTTGTATTAACTATTTGTTTCACGATTATGCTGTTGTCCCGGAATGGCACAATTTTTGGGCAACCAGTGTGAAGTCCAGTGGTACAAACATCAAGACACATGGTAGTGTGTCGTGCGGCCCAAGAAGCCGGCGCGTAACACCCGTGAGTATATTGACAGTAGAAAGAAAACGCAATTTTCGCACCTCCGTAGCTCTGTGCTGCCTTGATGAAACAAGACGATTTTTTTTGCTGTGGACACTCCCTCTAACTTCAGCACTCCACATTCCAAATTTGAGCGAAATCGCTTCAAGCGTTCCCGAGATATGCGACTTCAAAAATTCGCTTAGTTTCTTCGTTTTTTTTCTTCTTATTTTTCTTCCTCTTTTTGCACACTTACAAAAACTGCTATAAAACGCGAACGCCATATCCGATCGCCTTAAAATTTGGCACACAGAAGGGGGGTATAAAGGCGCATCTCTGTACCAACGTTGGCTGGAATATGATAAACAGGCAAAGAGTTATGAGCGATTATTCACGAAAAATAACACCAATATGTTGTCACGCCTACAGGGTAAACCGCGTATGGCAAGAAGCTGAAAATCGGTGGGTGAACAGGTTAACTATTGAACCTCAAACCTTTTAGAAATCGAGCTAAAAACCAGGAAGATACAACGAAAAAACCAACAGTGTGTAACAATAACGCAATCGAGATTATCTAATAAAAAACGACTGCTTTCCACGCCTACCAGATAAACCGCTTGGGGTAATGCTTTGAAAATCGCTGTACAGATGGAGTTATCATCTTAGAAAGGCTCTTCAATGGTGTAGAAGAATCAGACTTAAAGCCACGGAGTTATAACACGAAATTCAACTTGGTGTAGCAAGTGCGAGAGCGAGATACTCTAATAGAGCAGTCATCCTAATAGAGCAGTCACCCGAAGAGAATTCAAGAGATCAGCTAGAACAAGTAACCTGTATAGAGATCAGCTACAAACAATTCACCCTGTAGAGAGATCAGCTAGAAGAAGGTACCTTGTAGGGAATTCATGCAACTATAGAAAGAGATAATTCAGCTAGAAGAAATCACCTTGTAGAGAGTTCAGCTACAAAGAAACCACAATGTAGAGAGTTCAGCTACAAGCAAATCGCCCTGTAGAGAGATCAGCTAGAAGAAGTTACCTTGTAGAGAGTTCAGCTACAAAGAAACCATCATGTAGAGAGTTCAGCTGCAAACAAATCACCTGTAGAGAGTTCAGCTACAAACATATCTCCCTGTAGAGAGATCAGCTAGGAGAATATTCCTTGTAGAGAGTTCAGTTACAAAGAAACCACCATGTAGAGAATTCGTTTACAAACTAGTGACCCTGTAGAGACATCAGCTAGAAGAAGTTACCTTGTAAAGAGTTCAGCTGCAAAGAAACCATTCTGTAAAGAGCTCAGCTGCAAAAAAAATCACATGTACAGAATTCCACTATAAACAAATCACCCTATAGAAAGATCAGCTAGAAGAAGTTACCTCATAGAGAGTTCAGTTACAAAGAAACCACCATGTAGAGAATTCATTTACAAACTAGTGACCCTGTAGAGACATCAGCTAGAAGAAGTTACCTTGTAAAGAGTTCAGCTATATAGAAACCATTCTGTAAAGAGCTCAGCTGCAAACAAATCACCTGTACAGAATTCAGCTACAAACAAATCACCCTGTAGAGACATCAGCTAGAAGAAGTTACCTTGTTGATAGTTCAGCTACAAACAAATCACCCTGTAGAGAGATCAGCTAGAAGAAGTTTCCTTGTAGAGAGTTCAGCTACAAAGAAACCATCATGTAGAGAGTTCAGCTGCAAACAAATCACCTGTAGAGAGTTCAGCTACAAACATATCTCCCTGTAGAGAGATCAGCTAGGAGAATATTCCTTGTAGAGAGTTCAGTTACAAAGAAACCACCATGTAGAGAATTCGTTTACAAACTAGTGACCCTGTAGAGACATCAGCTAGAAGAAGTTACCTTGTAAAGAGTTCAGCTGCAAAGAAACCATTCTGTAAAGAGCTCAGCTGCAAAAAAAATCACATGTACAGAATTCCACTATAAACAAATCACCCTATAGAAAGATCAGCTAGAAGAAGTTACCTCATAGAGAGTTCAGTTACAAAGAAACCACCATGTAGAGAATTCATTTACAAACTAGTGACCCTGTAGAGACATCAGCTAGAAGAAGTTACCTTGTAAAGAGTTCAGCTATATAGAAACCATTCTGTAAAGAGCTCAGCTGCAAACAAATCACCTGTACAGAATTCAGCTACAAACAAATCACCCTGTAGAGACATCAGCTAGAAGAAGTTACCTTGTTGATAGTTCAACTACAAACAAATCACCCTGTAGAGAGATCAGCTAGAAAAAGTTTCCTTGTAGAGAGTTCAGCTACAAACAAATCACCCTGTAGAAAGATCAGCTAGAAGAAGTTACCTTGTAGAGAGTTCAGTTACAATGAAACCACCATGTAGAAAGTTCAGCTACAAACTAGTGACCTTGTGGAGACATCAGCTAGAAGAAGCTACCTTGTGGAGAGTTCAGCTACAAAGAAACCATTCTGTAAAGAGCTCAGCTGCAAACAAATCACCTGTACAGAATTCAGCTACAAACAAATCACCCTGTAGAAAGATCAGCTAGAAGAAGTCACCTTGTAGAGAGCTCAGCTACAAAGAAACTACCATGTAGGGAGTTCAGCTAGAAGACGTTACCTTGTAGAGAGTTCAGCTACAAAGAAACCATCATGAAGAGAGTTCAGCTACAAACAAATCTCCCTGTAGAGAGATCAATTAGAAGAAGTTACCTTGTAGAGAGTTCAGCTACAAAGAAACCATTCTGTAAAGAACACAGCAGCTAAGAAATCACCTGTACACAATTCAGCTACAAACAAATCACCCTGTAGAGAGATCAGCTAGAAGAAGTTACCTTGAAGAGTGTTCAGTTACAAAGAAACCACCATGGACAGTTCTGAAAAAAACATATGTGACTGAATTTAGGAAAATCACCCATATGGGCACATTTGACACTTAAAATATTTAATGACCAAATAACAAGCTTTATAGTGCAAACATACTTGTTAATGATTGTAAGCTATTCTCAATACCTTAAAATTCTAGAAATACTTTTATAGCTCTGCTCTGCTCATAATAGTAACGCACTAAACATGAAAATTCTAATTATTTCACGTGCGCCCATATGGGTGATTTTCCAAAATTCGGTCACATATGTATTATATATATAATTTGTACATTTACTGATAAAGTCAGAAATATTTAAGGTACATCACTGTGAAAAGGGTGGGATATAAGATCGTATTTCCAGTGGCTTATTGAATACAAATAAGCTTTAATATAAACCCTGTATTATACTCATGTTATACTTTAGTACAATGCATACTATACTACTACATATATGGTTTCAGTTTATTTACCACATTACCTGAAGTAGCTTATATCTAGTATAATGTCCACACTATACCATCACATATATGGTTTCAGTATGTTTAACACATTAACTAAAGCCTTACATGAGATTGTTGGTATAATCAAGACTCACGGTAGTGAGTCGCGCGGCCAAGAAACTACAAAGCGCACGCCCAATTAAAAGACGCGCGGCCACTACTGTGAGTTATTTACGTGTAGGGCCGGTTTCACAATATTAGTCCTAAATTACGCAACATCTCTCAATAGATTTGTATTGCGTTACGTGATAAAAAATCTTTAGGAGTTGTTATCATCATCATAGTTTTCTTGCGACCTCGCTAAAATAAAAAAGTAACCATCGCAAAATAAAAGATAGGCATATTCCACTTTATTTCTCTACCTTATGTTACAACTACTGTCACGTTATACCAGTCAACCAGTCAACATAGCCGTGTTTGTATAGTCCATCTAGCACTGACATTATCCAATCCTGGTTTGCCTATACGCGTATTTTCTTTAATCAACCTCTAATCCCTACAATAACTTTTAAAGAAACGACGTGGACACAAACTCTAATACCTGATAAACAAGTTGTGACAGCGTGCTGAACCGTAAGTTCCCTAGGGATGGCGTTTTAAGCAGAAATCTTTTAAATTCTATTTAGTACCACACCCCATGCGAGCGTTTATAAATCGCCAGTTGTCTTATGGTTTGAAGAACAAAATCACTAGCGAAGGTGCTTTAAGCATACTCTTCAATTCTCTATTTACATGTAATTTTTAATAGATTAACCACAAAGGCCGGTAAAGTGTATACAAAAGGTAACAAGCCTTTAGGGGTTACCACCTCTATGTAGTGTGTACCATGTAGCTTGTGTTGTGGCTTTCATTAAGTATTATGCACACACAAATGGTGCAACAAAATTTTGTAATGGATTGCTCGAATGTGGTTGGTGGTGTTGTGGCTCGAATGTGGTTCGTGGTTTGCCAGTGACCATGTATGAGTTGGGGTTGTTCCACACAACTTACACAATATTCAAATTTCATGATGGCCATGATAATTTCTTGCCATATGGTAAACATACAACAATGTGTAACAACGTTAATTAACATCACATCAAGACTTGACTAAAAATAATTCCAACAATAGTGATGATTTCTTGTATGTCAGCATGACGATACTGAGACCTGTAAAAGAATAAGCAGGCACTGAAGTTAACCTTAAATTAAACACTCATGCAACTGACCTGGAACATCGGTCGCAACACCAAAAACACTTGTTTCGATATCTGATGACACAATCCAGCAGGCACTGAATTAAAAGAGAATGTACAAAAAATCTATATGCCGGGCTGTGTCAATAATAGCATGGATAATCAAAATGAACAAAAATTATATCCCAGGCTAAGTGAATGAATAACATAACTGTTGGGTAAGCAGAACATTAGGACATTATTCAAACCAGAACATTAGGACATTAGTCAAACAAAAGTACGCTATCACAACTTGGTCATAATACAATGTTTGTACCACTGGACTTCACACTGGTTGCCCAAAAATTGTGCCATTCCGGGACAACAGCATAATATTATGAAACAAATAGTTACTACAACACAGAAGGCTTACTGTTGCACTGTCTACACTGATATACAATAATTTAAAAACATAACAGGTGGGCATTAACTACAATACACTTAACATCTGGGTACTAGGAAAAAATCACTAACATCACAACATGTAAACTGACCTGGAAATTAACACCCTTGATGCCACTACAGTCTACACTGGATACTTGTTCGAACCCATCAACACTATGCCTGATACATCTGAGTAGACTGACCTGCAAATTCACATCACTAGTATATAGTGATAATTGATAACTACAAAAACAATAATTGCAATAATACAATTCTTCTGTACGTCAACTGACCTGAAATTCATGACACTCAATACCGAGACCTGTAAAAGAATAAGCAGGCACTAAAGTCAACCTTAAATTAAACACACATGCAAACTGACCTGGAACATCGGTCGCAACACCAAAGACATCTGTTTCGATATCTGACGAAACAATCCAGCAAGCACTGAATTAAAAAGAGAATGTGCAAAAAATCTATATGCCAGGCTGTACCAATAAAGGATGAATAATCAAAATGAACTAAAAGAAATATATCCCATATGAAGGTTAAGTGAGTAACATAATTGTTGGGTAAGCATGTAAACCAGAACATTTGGTCATTAGTCAAACAAAAGTACGCTATCACAAACTGGTCACTGATAATTGATAACTACAAAAAGAACAATTGCAATAATACAATTCCTCTGAACGTCAACTGACCTGAAATTCATGACACCTGTATCTTTGTTCCTGCATGGTCTCAACTTACATATGTACCATGATCACATTCAACTGCTAGTGGATAAACCAGTGTGACCAGATGGCCTGCAAACACCAACAAGCAGGTGTTAAATACAATACACGTACCTAAAGCCTGGAATATGAAAAATATTATATAAGCATTATTCCACACTGATATAGTAATAGATTATAGGATGTTGTGGAACTTTCCTAAATGTGTAAACTTGAACATGATGACAACTGCATAATCTGGACACTTGGAATTGTCCAATACCTGATGAACCGCAAGTAGGTACTAATGGCATTCACTTCAACATTTTATCCCAGCTGGGTGAATCTCTTGTAACTGAGTAAAAAGGTGTTTATTTTCCACCTGCAACCAAAGTTCTACATTTCTGTGGCTGGGTGTACATAAACTGACCTGGAAAATCAGTATGCCATAGGGGTATGGAAATGGTTCCTTTCCTTCTGTTGTGACATTACTTACAGCTGACTGGTAAATGATCATCGATGTCCCCATGGACCCCAACAATGAGTATACCAATAACTTCACAAGTTGGAATGAATTTCCTTTCAACATGTGGTGAAATGAATTTCCTTTCAACATCTGGTGGACAGGTCCAAAAACCCTATTGCACAAACACGGTGAATCAGTGTGTGGCGATGTGACACGTTGCACAAACTTCACTCCTCGTTTCGTTAGCATTCAAGACCGGCATATATCATACAGTCCCTCAGTATTCTTGACTCTTACTTTTTCAAGCGTTGCTCAAGCGATGTAGTTTCTCACGAGGGGCTCGAGTTTCTCAGTAAAGTCGAGCCGATTAAAGTACGCCTCACCATCCAGTTACATTCTTAAACCATTCAATTTAAAACCACGTATCATGAGTGTCCGCTTAAGGTAATTAGGGACTTTCCACGCGATTTCCCCTAAATAGATCACGTGTTAGTTGTTAATCTGGTGGATTCTGGTGGTATACATGGTTCAACAATGCGGTAAGTGTACTTTATTATAGTATAAGCTGTCAATGAATAATTGTTTGTGCACTACTAAACTAAGTTATTTTTGTGTGATAAGCATGCTTGAGGAAGGGTCTGGGGGACGGGACTAATGTTTTGACAGCAGTTGATGGACAGCAGTTGATGATGGCCAGGCAAAGAACTGCGAGAAGAACTACTATGATAGTATGATAGTAGGGAAAAATTCCCACCCCTATAGCTCTGCCTAGGGGCATTAACTAGCATTATCTACAGCTACTGTATTATGTTGCTGATATGTACATTCAGGCCAAGAATAAAGGTGAAAGTGGTAGTAAGGCTCAATCCTATTATTCTGCTGAGCAGGCAAGAGAGTCTGGGACTCTGGGGGCATGCTCCCTCAGGAAAGTATAAGTACTACAACTTTTTTATTTTAATTGCTTCATCAAGTATAAAAATTTCAGTCAAAAGGTGATGATCGAGCTCCGGTCTTATGCACTGGTTGTATCGATACTGCACTGTGACATCCTTGAGGGGTTAGTGCTGGCATTGTCCATGGCAATACTATTCCATCTCCCTGAGTCTTGATGATTGAGTCCTCCATTCCTTTCTCTGCTGCTCCAATCCTGAAGTTGTGACCACAGTCAAAAGGTGACGATCGAGGCTCTGGTCTTGCATCTATACTGTACTGCAACACCCTTGAGGGGTTAGTACCGGCATTGTCCATCACAATACTGTTCCATCTCCCATATACAAGTCTTGATGGTTGAGTCCTCTATTCCTTTCTCTGCTGCTCTAATCCTGAAGTTGTGACCAAAATATTAAAAAATGGTTATAACATGATAAATGATTATGATGATAACAATTACAAATGTATTTATAGCTGTGTAGCAACTGTGAACTAATTAGGCACTTGCAAGTTTAATTAGGTATCTGAAGCATTTAACATGCACAGATATGAGATATATTCATCACGTGCAAGCAGTAAAGATAAATTTACTCTAATAGAACAGTCATACTACACCATAAATTCATACTTCCGAATTTACAGTGTTATGAAACAATCATTATTATGTATGGATTTTACTGACTCTCCAAGATAATATTCTGCATTAATGTTAATTGCTCATTTCCAAAAAAATTACTTTTTAAACCAAATGTAGAGTCTATCACTGACAAAAATGAGTGATATCCACCCCAAAAACACCTTCGCTGTAAAAAAGACACGCCCAAAAAACTACAAGTACCTGGAACCCAATGTAAAAAACAAAAAGAAAAAACTGCTTAGCTGAAGTGAAAAGTAACTGGTAACTTAAAGAGCTGATATCTGAAGCGGCCAAGAATACAATTACTAAAGTTTAATCCATGCAAGAACACCTTGGCTATAAAACAGGTGTGTAGATGAAAGTAACTGGCAACTGAAATGGCTGATATCTGAAGCGGCCAAGAATGAATGGTCATATACAACTAATTCAAAAATTTAACACTGAACCTTTATAATTCGGCTGTGTTCTATATTCACTCTTGCTGCATCGTAAAGTAATTTCTTTTAACTCTAATTGGCTGGTAATTTGGCCACCTTTTTTGCTCTATTATACTGACTATTAAAAAAGGCGGCCAAATTACCAGCCAATTAGAGTTAAAAGAAATTACTTTACGATGCAGCAAGAGTGAATATAGAACACAGCCGAATTATAAAGGTTCAGTGTTAAATTTTTGAATTAGTTGTATATGACCATTCATTCTTGGCCGCTTCAGATATCAGCCATTTCAGTTGCCAGTTACTTTCATGTATACACCTGTTTTATAGCCAAGGTGTTCTTGCATGGATTAAACTTTAGTAATTGTATTCTTGGCCGCTTCAGATATCAGCTCTTTAAGTTACCAGTTACTTTTCACTTCAGCTAAGCAGTTTTTTCTTTTTCTTTTTTACATTGGGTTCCAGGTACTTGTAGTTTCTTGGGCGCGTCTTTTTTACAGCAACGGTGTTTTTGGGGTGGTACAGGTTACATCAAGCTTTTTTGTATTCAAGAAACCACTGGAAATACCATCTTATATCCCTCTATTTTCACAGTGAATCTGCTTCATCTTTTCTTCTTCCTGTGGTAAAGAAAAAAAGATAGGCTAAAAAAGTCCCAAAGCAGGCCATAGGCTGGCTTTGGGGTATACAAATACAAAAAGAAGTGAAATCTAATCCAAAACAGCCAAGCTGTAAAAAAAGTGTGCGGACCTCAAAAAGGCTATGGTGAAAAAAGATGTGAAATCCAAGGTGGCAGCCAAGAAGTGGCTGTGATGGTAGGTTAATGGTAAAAATTTTAATAACGACAAATCAGGTGAATTTTGTGCCAATTGACCAAGCGGCACCAAAATTCACCTGAATTGTCGTTATTAAAATTTTTACCATTAACCTACCATCACAGCCATTTCTTGGCCGCCACCTTTGATTTCACATCATAGCCTTTTTGAGGGCCACACACTTTTTTTACAGCTTGGCTGTTTTGGATTAGATTGTATTATGACCAAGATGTGATAGTGTACTTTTGTTTGACTAATGTCCTAATGTTCAGGTTTGACATGTTTATCCAACAGTTATGTTATTCATTCACTTAGCCTGGGATATAATTTTTGTTCATTTTGATTATGCATGATATTATTGATACAGCCTGGCATATTGATTTTTTGTACATTCTCTTTTAATTCAGTGCCTGCTGGATTGTGTCAACAGATATCGAAACAAGTGTTGTTGGTGTTGCAACCGATGTCCAGGTCAGTTGCACGAGTGTTTAATTTAAGGTTAACTTCAGTGCCTGCTTATTCTTTTACAGGTCTCAGTATCGTCATGCTGACATACAAGAAATCATCACTATTGTTGGAACTATTTATAGTCAAGTGTTGATGTGATGTTGATTAATGTTGTTACACATTGTTGTATGTTTACCATATGGCAAGAAATTTTCGTGGCCATCATGAAATTTGAATATTGTGTAAGTTGTGTGGAACAACCCCAACTCATACATGGTCACTGGCAAACCACGAACCACATTTGAGCCACAACACCACCAACCACATTCGAGCAATCCATTACAAAATTTTGTTGCACCATTTGTGTGTGCATAATACTTAATGAAAGCCACAACACAAGCTACATGGTACACACTACATAGAAGTGGTAACCCCTAAAGGCTTGTTACCTTTTGTATTCACCTTACCGGCCTTTGTGGTTAATCTATTAAAAATTACATATAAATAGAGAATTGAAGAGTATGCTTAAAGCACCTTCGCTAGTGATTTTGTTCTTCACACCATAAAACAACTGGTGATTTATAAACGCTCGCATGGGGTGTGGCACTAAATGGAATTTAAAAGATTTCTGCTTAAAACGCCATCCCTAGGGAACTTACGGTTCAGCACGCTGTCACAACTTGTTTATGTTTATCGTGTCTTTAAAAGTTATTGTAGGGATTAGAGGTTTGATTGAGGAAAATACGCTTATAGGCAAACCAAGATTGGTAACTTTTTTATTTTAGCGAGGTCGCAAGAAAACTATGATGATGATGTTGACGACTCCTAAAGATTTTTTTATCACGTAACGCAATACAAATCTATTGAGAGATGTTGCATAATCTAGGACTAACATTGCAAAACCTGCCCTACATGTAAATAACTCACAGTAGTGGCCACGCGTCTTTTAATTGGGCGTGCGCTTTGTAGTTTCTTGGCTGAGCAACTCACTACCGTGAGTCTTGATTTCTGCTGGTTCATAAAATAAGCAGTAAGTGGTATTGATGGTTGTGCCCAGTTGGCGTGTTCTGACATTTCCAAGAGACTGAAGAATGCTACCTACACAAACCGGTGAAGGTGATTGAATGGTCCAGCAAGGATGAAGAGAGGTAAACCAGCACGTTTGACTTGTAAAAACTTCCTAAAACTGATGACAAATGGTGAGATGGGAATTTTGATGGATTTTGGCCTCAATAAGAGAGCCGTCAGTACCTCTTTATGGATGAATATAGCTAAACAAAGATACAGCATGACTTTTGAGAGGCAAAGCATCATGTTTGGTGTGCAAGATTTCTTTAACGTGGCGTAAATTGGTTGATATGCTGACCAATTTAAATTTGTCGATATCGGAATTTGGCGGATTTGAGAAGAGCTGCCAGACCAACCCTATGAATGAAAGCCGCTGGCTATGGGTCTAGCAAGCTTTTGAGAAGTAAAATAGCACATCTGGCTAGCAAAAGTTCCTGTAAGCGAATAAAATTGGCATTTTTGACAAATTCGTGACAGTCGTCGAGCTCAGCCAGATGGCAAACAATTTTAGAATTCGATGATACTTGGTGTGATAGTAGTTGGACCCATGCCAGACCAGTTTGACTTGGGAGGGTTACTTTGGCATCGCTGCTGTGTGCTCCAGCAGCATTGAAACTTTTTTCGAGTCCGAAAATTCGTTTTTGCGATGCTGCAGTTGGAAATTGCTCCAGACAATGCAGCCACTGATGGTTTTAGTTTAGAGTACAGTTAGTAAGAAAGGTTGAGAGTGCATATTGTAGCTTGAAAAGATTTCCTTGAAGATATAGAAAAAATCTCGTAATTTGTAAACATATTCACCGATTTACACAGCAAGACATTAATGAAAAATGATGCCAATCTGGCATTTTCTAAGTAGTACCTAGCCTAGCATTTGTGGGTGGTTTGGTATTTGATTCTCAGAGGTTGAAATTTTAGGTTGCGAACCCTAGCTTAGAGCGATGAGCTGAAAATCAGAATGTAGCTGGAATAATCATCATAGAAAGTCCTTCAGTAGTACAGAAGAATCAATTACAAACCTCTGAGTTATGATTCGAAAGGCAACTACGTGTAGCAAATGCGAGATTGAGATACTCTAATAGAACAGTCACCCTAATAGAGCATTCAGCTGCATTTATAATTTATTCAATTATATTACATTGCAAGTTATTCTGTAAGAAATTCAGCTACAAACAAGTCACCCTGTAGTCAGATCAGCTAGAAGAAGGAACCTAATAGAGAGTTCAGCTACAAAGAAACAATCATGTAGAGAGTTCAGCTCAAAAAAATCACCTATAGAGAATTCAGCTACAAACAAATTGCCCTGTAAAGAGATCAGCTAAAAGAAGTTACCTTGTAGAGAGTTCAGTTACAAAGAAACCATCATGTAGAGAGTTCAGCTGCAAACAAATCATCCAGTAGAAAGTTCTGCTATGAACAGATCACCCTGTAGAGAATTCATTTAGAAACAAGTCATCCTGTAGAGAGATCAGCTAGAAGAAGTCACCTTGTAGAAAGTTCAGCTACAAAGAAACAACCATGTAAGAGAGTTCAGCTACAAAGAAATCACCTTGCTTCATATTTCCTTCTTCCTGTGGTAAAGGAAGAAATGATAGGTTAAAATCCCTAATGCCAGCCATAGGCCGGCTTTGGGGTATGGGTATACAAATACAAAAAGAAGTGAAATCTAATCCAAAACAGCCTAGCTGTAAAAAAAGAATGCAGCCCTCAGAAAGGTTATGGTGAAAAAGATTAAAAATCCAAGGTGGTGGCCAAGAAATGGCTGTGACGGTAGGTTAATGGTAAAAAATTTTAATAATGACAATTCCGCTGAATTTTATGTTAAGACCAAGCAGCACCAAATTTACCTGGATTGTTGTTATTTAAATTTTTACCATTAACCTACCATCACAGTCATTTCTTGGCCGCCACCTTGGATTTCACTTTTTTTTCATTATATCCTTTCTCAGGAATGCACTCTTTTTTACAGCTTGGCTGTTTTGGATTAGATTAATATAACTGGGGTGCACAGCATCATTTCTTTCAGTATGTGTGGATTACAGGGGTGCTTTCAAACAGTTCTTGATTCAAAATGCTGTGTAATGGGTTGAACATAGCTGACAATGAAGCATAATGGATTCTCACTTTTCAGACGATATTTGGGGTAAGTGGTGCCATTTCAGATGCATTTTGCGTGGGTTGAACAGTCATAATAATCATTTACAAAATAAGTTAACAAACAAATGCACAGAAAATTTTGGAATTTTCAACTGGAGTAGGGACCATAACACATCGAGAAAAGTACTGAAACAAGCTGGAGTAGCACACAATATTAAATCAGAGTAAAACAATAAGAAGTGTTATATCCCTACTGTGCTCAAGATACCATAATGGAAATGCACGGTAGGGATATAACACTTCTTAGACTCTATTTAGGCTGCTTTGGGTGGGTAATAAATCTCATATACTCCACCTTGTTTTCTAATATACTCCACGCCTTCAGGCACAATATAACATATGCTCAAAATCTAGGTTTATCCAATCGCTATGCATTGTTCACGTGCAGTAATTTAACGAGCGCCTATTATTTTGTCACGTGAGGACGCATAGTTGCCATGGCGCTAGTATTATCGCAAGAAAACCAGCCACTTTTGCCGAGCCTACAGCAGAAACAGCCGTGGATGAGGTAAGTAATCTGAGTGTAATGTGAAATAGAGTCTAAAGCAGTTATACAGGCACAATGTGGAGTCTATGAAATTTATAAACCCTCAGGCCCTTAGTAGCGCCCTCGCTTCGCTCTTGCGCTACAGCCCGGGCCTTCGGGTTTATAAATTTCATAGACTCCACATTGTGCCCGTATAACTATTATTTATTTCTGTACTCTAATTCAATATCGTGCACTACTCCAGTTTATTTCAGCACTTTTTATCAATGTGTTATGGTCCCTACTCTAGTTGAAAAGTCCACATATTTCTGTTTACTTGTCATAGTAATTATCATCACACCTGTCCTCAGTTTATCGGGAAGATCAGTTATTACTGATATCATGTTAAACAAGTAGCAGAAATGTTCGTAATCTTTTGTAGTGTCTAACTGAACTAGTAGAAGATTGACAATCCTCTGACATTTGATTCTTGAGCTTTCTCCATTGATAATAAAACTCTCCACATCACTAGGAATTTCTATATGTTGCTTTAGAGTTTTGATTGTTACTTTACAGTTAGGTATTAAACTCTGATACAGCAAGTTGTAGTATTTGATCAGAAATGAAAACTCTATTAAAGATAATAATACCAAAAATAGGTCAATAATAATTGTGACTTAATTTGAGAAGAGGTACCTTTTCTCAAAAAAATTTGACCCATTATTTGAAATTTGAAGCTTCATAACATTTTTGATCATGGCATATAATTGTCTTGACATTTTCTGTCAGTGTAACTACATTATCCACCTCGAAAACACCTTCGCTGTAAAAAAAGGTGCATCCAAGAAACTACAAGTACCTGTAATCCAATGTAATTAAAAACAGCTCAGTTGTAGGGAAAGACTTCATAAAAGTAAAAATAACTGGTAACCTAAAGAGTAGGGACCCGCCGATTATGCTCATAATTTTACCTATTATGCTATGCTGCACTGCTAAAAAATTTACCTATTATACTTAAATATATGCTCAATACTTACCCATTATGCTCAAATTATGCCCAATTATTTATGCTTCAGTTCCCATGCTCTAGTAATAATTTCCAATTTATGGATAAATAATAAGTGGCTGAAGCACAAACTTACTTGTCAAAATGTATATCAAAGAAAAGATCGATATACTCTAATAGAACAGTCAGTTATATGATTGTTCTATTAGAGTTACTGACTGTTCTATTAGAGTATATCGATCTTTTTGCGATAGCTATTTTGATAAGCAAGAATTCATACTATTACACAAATATTCTACCTATTATGCTAGCATTATGCTCAATGCTTTCAGACACCTATTATGCTCATAATTATGCCAGCATAATTAGCGGGTCCCTACTAAAGAGCTGATATCTGGAGCGGCCAAGAATCAATCTTACTCATACTAAATTTTTTTCATCCATGCAAGAAGACCTTGCATTGGCTGTAAAAAAAGTGCACCCATGAAAGTAACTGGCAATTGAAATAGCTGATATCTGAGCAAAAAAAGGCGGCCAAATTACCAGCCAATTAGAGTTAAAAGAAATCAATTTATGATGCAGCAAGAGTGAATGTAGAACGCAGCTGAAAGATAAAGGTTTGATGTTAAACTTTTTGTTATTTCCAATTAGTTGTATATCAGCATTCATTCTTGGCCGCTTCAGATATCAGCTATTTCAATTTCCAGTTACTTTCATGGGTGCATTTTTTTACAGCCAATGCAAGGTGTTCTTGCATGGATTAAAAAATTTTAGTAAGAGTAAGATTGAATCTTGGCCGCTCCAGATATCATCTCTTTAAGTTACCAATTATTTTTACTTTTATGAAGTCTTTCCTTACAACTGAGCTGTTTTTTAATTACATTGGATTACAGGTACTTGTAGTTTCTTGGACGCGCCTTTTTTACAGTGAAGGTGTTTTTGAGGTGGATATCACTCATTTTTGTTATAGTGATAGTGCCACTGGGGGAACAACAAAATTGTTAAAAATTTAATGGTAACATTTAGATGACTGATATTTGGAAATTAGCAATCATATTATTATCTTGGAGAGTCAAACATGTGCACCTGTCATCTTTTTTGACAAAGGCATGCATATTATAGACTGTTCACTCTGTAAATTTGGAAGTATGAATTTACAGTGTACTAGACAGACTGTTCTATAGATTTATGTTTACTGTGGCATTCATTTACTATTTACAACATCTCATATCTGTGGTAAATGCTTTAGATTATGCTCATAAATAGCAAGTGCCTAATTAGTTACACAGCTAGCTATTGACTGTTCTATTAGAGTATATTTATCTTTTTTATAATATTATTTACAAAATATATCTGTGGAATACTTCAGGAATCTTATGCTCAAACTTAGCTAAGTGTTAACTGGGTGCATAATAAATTACTACACAGCTAGCTATACATAATTTTGACTGAATTCATAATACAGACAATTTATTGTACAAGCACTGATTGATGATAATATGACGCAATGCTTACCAGCAGCTATAGTGATCTTGCTTAGTTCACTGCAGCTATATACATGTAAGTCTCAGATTACATTTCAAGTGTTTTTGTGTTGTGGCACTCTAGGGAAACACCATGCATCTCTTCATCTCAATAACTGCATCATCACCATATTTACGTAGATCAACTGTTGTAACTGGATTGACAAGGTGTACAGATTTTCTAGTCATATAAAATCAATAAAGAGGGATGAGTAAAGAGGATGGAGGGAAACCAGCAAGATATCAGATAATTGAACAAGAATTATAGGAGGAACAGTCAAAATGCACTTAAATAAAACATCTCAATTAATATTTAAAACTCTCTGCTGATACAATAACTATGAACTCTGCTCTGACAAATATCTTATCATTGTGTTGAACATTATATAATTCGATTCTTAGAGTGGAGCTAGAGCCTTACATTTCTCAGGCCTCATAGTACATGGAATAGCAATTTATACCGGCAGATAAAAGAATACCTTGTATATGCAACCTGAAAGCTAAATACATATAGTCATCATTATCAAGAGTCTATGAATACAAGCATATAACAAGAGTTCATTTTAATATTTGACTCTACTGAACTATCTTTTGGACAATGTATATAGGGCATCAGAAGATACAACCAGTGCATTGAGATCTGAGCCTTTTTGACTGGAATTAAACAAACTTTCAAACTTGATGAAGTGAATTTGGTCACTGAAGGACTAGCTAAAAGTTGCAGTATACGTAGCTAAAGTTTTCTGAGGGAGTAGCTATGTCCCAGAGGCCCAGGCTATATAGACCAGTTGACTTAGCCTTAGCTACCACTTTCACCTTACTCTGGTGCCCCTGATGTATCAGCAACATAATAGTAGCTATAGAAAAAGCTAGTTAATGCCATAGGCATAGCTAGGGACAGGCATTTTCCCTACCATCATGCGTTCTATGTGACCATATGCATCATCATGCAAAAAAATCCTATAGCTAGGCTATAGTACACACGTACTGCATCGTTGAGCCATTACTAAGGACAAGTACCACACAAGACTGACAATTATCTATTTAGGGGAAGTCCCTTGGAATGTCGCTGCAACACCCCAAGTGGACACACGTCATACGCGGTTTTAATTAAAATTGAATAAATGCTGTAGTTTAAAATGGCAGTCCAAGAAGGAGAGTGAGAGTAATGAGATTGAGTAATCAACATTAAGTCTTATTGTAACTGGATTTCATTTCATGGTGAGGTGTACTTTAATGCAGAGGCAACACACCGTTGCTGAAGTATGAGAGAACCTGTGAAAGAATAAGAGTCTGGAGTGGACGTTAACGAAACTGATTAGATCGAGGATTAGATCAACATCGACACACACCGATTAACCGCATTTGCAGTATTTTAGAGTCCCGCCAGGCAAAAACTCCTAGCAGCTCCACTAGCTCATATTATCTCATGGCGAGATTGTAGTGACAAGGTGTATGGACCAATTACCAAAAAAACCGTGGCTATCTTATCATTTGCCACTTACATCATCATCAGAAGTCTTGGAACTTTGGCTGCAGATGAAAAGTCAGTAAGTGAATCTGTGTCAAATCGATGTTTGCGAGTATGAAAAAGTATACCAATTCACATGTTCTGGTCTAAATTACTGAATTTATGTACAGTGAAACATACGAAGAAGTTTGCTGCATGGGATGGACATTATTTTGTTTAATCACGGAACACAGTCATTTTCACAAACTAACCTGCAGAACTAATTCACAGTGCTTTTGTTCAATTGTAACAGTAATGTAGTGAAGGTTAATAATGGCTGTCAAGACATCAAAATAGATAAGAGCATTCCTTTCCAAATATCTGACATTCAATTCGCCATAGAAAAAGTAAGTGATTTTCAACCTTAAAATTACGAGCTTAAATTTCCTGATTTCCTTCTGCTATAGCTCATCTTAATCACTGCTATTTCCAAATCTGGTTTGGAATCTGAGGTATCTACCACGTGTTGTGGGTTATTACACCTTTTATTGCATGACCCCATAATACTCAATACAAAATGTATGGGGGAAGTTGCTACACCTGGTCAGATTAGGCCATTTTGACAAGCCAAAATTTCCATGAATTGGAGGTATCATTTGTACTCGCAGAGAGTTGCTCTACGTGTATCAAATTCAGAAAGTTACTAAACAGACTTGAGGTAGGTGATACACGATAATTAATTTAATTAATGATTTTTCAATTGAAATGTATTGGACATGCTGTTCCAACTGGCATTTTTGCCATGAACAAAAGTATAGCAAATGACTGCAAACTTCTTGATATGCCTGTCTATTCAGGTCTCTGTGTAACAATGTCAACTGTTTAAATGAATAAAATCCTCAAATGTTTATTTTGTGTAAAAAGTAATAAATTTAAGTGTATTGCATTTAATGCTCACCTATCTGTTTTTACAGGCAATCTATTCATAGTGATTCACCCACTAACAGTGGATGTGGTTGTGATACTTAAATCTGGACCAGGTAGAACCTTTAATAGTATTGTGAATTTCATACGATTGGTCTGTTGTGTTGTCAGATTACCAAGCAAGCTGTGTTTTGTGGTGACCACAAACCCAGCCCTAGTGATAATTGGCCAGTTGTCTGATTATCAGCTTTGACTTCAGGTGCGTGCACAAGCTCACAGCAATTGCTTTATAAGTTGTACTTTTATGCACTATTGTAACTTAATGTTATTTAAGATCAGGTATTGGTTGTAAAATGGGTTAAACAATATTGTCAGGTATTCACTTAGCTTAAAAGTGGGAATTGGTACAATTGCAATCCTGAATTTCTTGTTGTATAGCTAAGAAATATATTTACCATGTTGTACATTCTGTTTGGTGGCCACTTGTTGTTTGACAGGTCTCCTTGTGTTCATGTTTATGTACTTAGGCACCAAAACACATTTACGTTACCTCTGGTACACAGTGGCGGATCTAGAAATTTCAGAGGGGGTTTCAGATTCCACTCAACTTCAGCCTAGCTATAATTCAAAGACCAAAAAAAAAAGGGTCACAACCTGCTGTAGAATGTCATAATTGTGATTTCAAAGGCTAAAGTATGAAGTTTATCATTTTACACCCATACGATGACTCGTCAATAAATTTTTGGCATGCTATTTCCAGAGGGGGTTTCTGCTGAAACCATTGCAACCCCCTGTATCCGCCACTGGTACACCAGATTCACTTATAGTCTTAAATATAATTTTTAAAATGTTTAGTTCAGTGCCTGCTTGTTCTTTTACAGGGCTCACTTAATGTTGTGTCATCATGCAGATATCCAAGAAATAATCACTTGGTGTTAAACTGATGTTTATTAAATTTTTGTTATGTGTTGTAATAGCATTGTTATATGTTTACTTTACCGTAAGAAATTTTCATGAATTTTGCAGCCATCTTATCCACAATTAAAATTGCCTCATTTGTTCTGTTATAGCAGTTCATACTTCCACAGCAGTTTCATGCTTCCACAAAGCACCATCAGTTTAAGGTGAGGTGTAGTGGATTTCATTATGTACGTAAACTAATGTAGAGCAACAAAGTTTTGTCTGGAATGTGGTTCGTGGTTTGTGACTGTACATGAGTTTTCAGTGGTCATTCCACACAACTTACAAAATATTTCTTGTATCACAAGTGGTGCATGGCACTAAATTGAGTATTGACTAATGATTTATAGTATCTGTACATCCTTCATGCTTTCACACCTTGTTTATAAGACATCTAGCTGCCGATTATAAATGTTCGCATGGGGCATGGTACTAAATGGATTATAAAAGATTTCTGTTCAAAACGCCTTCCCTAGGGAACTTACGGGTCTGCATGCTTTCACAACTTGTTTGTCAGACATTAGGGCTTGTGTCCACATCGTGTCTTTAAAAGTTATTGTAGGGATTACAGGTTTGAATGGAGAAAATACGCGTAGGACCAACCAGAATTAGATAATGTCAGCCCTAGATGGCCCATACAAACACGAGTAAGATAACTGGTATAACGTGACAATATGTGTAACACAAGGTAGAGAAATAAAGTGAAATATGTCTAAATACAGCTATATTATTTTAAGTCGCAAGAAAACGACGACAACTAAAGATTTTTTTATTACATAACGCAATACAAATCCATTGAGAGATGTTATGTAATCCAGGGCTAATATTGCAAAACCGACCCTACACGTAAATAACTCACAGTAGTGGTCGCGTCTTTCAATTGGGTGTGCGCTTCGTAGTTTCTTGGCAGCATGCCTCACTACGTTGAGTCTTGATCTGGCTACTCATGACACTAAGAACAAGTTAATCAGAGTAAGAAGTTAAGTTTTACAAGGGAAGCTTGAAATTTTCTCTGTAAAAGCATCAAACCATAGTGTTTAATACAGTTCAATCCATAGGAAGCAAGCTGTTGATATAACCATGATTTTGAGCACTTTTTCACAACAGTATCTGTAACACAAGTACATCACCATGGGTGGTGGTGGGGGTGGTGGTTTTTTTAATTGACATAAGAACAGAAAATGGCCAAGTGGGTAATATGGCATAATATTGGGCTATATAGACCACCTGTGCCATTGAGAAATAAAGAAATGTATATAGGAAATATCTGGACAACTGTCATGGTCTGTAATCTCGTACTTCAGCAGGCTGGCGACATTACAACATGCCACATGTCTCTAGAAATCCACTCATGAAAAGCAGCCTGATAAAACCATAGGCATGGCTGTAGTGTAAATGTGTAGAGTATTGGTGTGGCTATCCATTCATGGTGAAAAGTGAACTTCACTGGTGTGCAACAATTTTTAAAAATTTGGTCACGTATGGGATTCTTGCAGATCTGATCACAAATTTTGTGTAAAATCATGTACATATGTAGTATCTTAGTTGAAATACTCTATCACAGCCACCAGTAAACCAGATTGTTTGCGTGGGCCACAGGTGGTTGGTGTGATTATGGGAAGATAACAATCATGACCAGTTCTGCAAAAAGGTACCTTTTTCACACATGTTACGAACCAGCAATACAGTGAAGCTATACTGGATTAAAATGCATAAAATTGCATACGTATCTCACAATCCATTGATGTCCATTGATCGACAGTTTTCCCAAATTACATAATTATGTTGATGCATCTTTCGAATTCCATTTTGTTACATTTTCTTTATCTATGTATATAGCCAAAGGGATGGTTAACCAAAGTTTCAGCTCTAGAAACCAAAAACTTTCAAAGTTGCAGTGCTACAAAGTGGCACCTGCAGAGAAATTAATTTGTACAGTAACAATGTGACCAGATTTTGCAAAACCAATCCAACTCGCATATCAGGAAAAATCAAACTAACACCTCCATTGGATAGCTATACCATTGTACTAGTAGTTTTGACACTCAGTACCACTCAAGCTACTCGAGGCTGGTTTCAACAGACGCATTTTCTGAGTGGCGTGCAGAGCTCGAGTGGTGGTTTTAGGCCTTGTGAAGGACCTGGCTTGGCAAGAACCAGTGGTACAGCCTAATAATGTTGGCCAGACTTTTTTCTGTGGATTTTGCTACATATCAGCCACTAAGAAGCCAGCACAGCCCTGTAACTTTGTCTCTGGACTCCAATCATGGTTTGCCTACATTTTGAGATCTAACCCTTGCCCACCCCACCACCTCCCACCCTCCACCCTCCACCCCTTTGTGAGCACTCATGATACTACTTTGCTCGTCCAACTGTTCAGATTTCTATCTTATTTTGCAGGAAGCTTTACAAACAGCTAAAAGTACTGGAAGTGGCCTGAAGGTAATAGATTGATGCATCTTTTGTGTAATTTCATATGCGTGCTAGCTATCCTTGGAGAATTATGCTGGCTTGAATTCTTTAAAACCATTTATCTCAAAACTTCTAATGTGTGATTTGGATTGTTTTTCCAAAATCCAGTCACATAAAGATACATAGTCATCACTTTTGAATGCAGTCCTGTACCGAGATGAAACATACACCATCGGATTCTCCATTAATAGGCAAATCTATTGATGGATAGGTTTTGTCTTTCAGGCCTTTGTTGAAGCTGGGCGAAGACTAAAACCTGAGAAAAAATGACAAACCGCTTATCCAACATAAGGCTAACTAATGGTTATACTGTATCTTCTCTCTCCTTAGGAGTATTGACATGAAACAAAGAGTTTCGAACTCCTCTTGCTTTGGAGATCATGATTCTACTATGGTTTTTGCTGATATCCCTTTCATTCATTGTGAAACAAGTGTTCAAAAAATTTACAGATTTTTTTTGATTACATAAATACTACACCTATTGCATTTATTGCATTCTACTGTAAAATTAGGTTTGTGCTGCTAACATACGAGGATTCTTGCAGACCTGGTCACATTTGTTGTAATGTAAACAACATGAACAAGGCATACTGAATGTACAACAGTCAATAGATAAGGCTAAATTTTTAAAACTGACATTCTTGGAAAACACCACTGATTTTGACATTTACTATGAATGTATAGCCATAACAATGCACAACAGTACAGGGGCATATCAAGGATTTTTTTCAGGGTGGTTTCAGATTTCAGTGGTAGTGAGCTGTATGTATAGATGGAGTGTCTGGGGTGCAACCCCCAGCTTCTGACAGACTTTAAGCATTAAAGGCTTCAAGATTTAGTAAATACACATTTCATGGATTTTATAAACAATTTGTGACCAGATATACAAAAACCTGACACAATCACTAGAGTTTAAACTAACAGTATCAAACATTGAATAGAATTGGTGAAATTATATTTCCGTGTTATTGAAAATATTCTCTAGATTTTTAAGATGCCTTTTTCTAAGTGTAGGAAAGGATTAACAATGAAAACCTGGAAATCAAGACACCCGGTATTGTACTATGTGACATAAGAAGCCAGCGTGTAACACTGTGAGTATATTAACAGGAAGAAAGAAAGTGTTGTTTCATACCTATGTAGCTCTGTGATCCCTTATCCGATTGGAACCAAAGTTGTTACAAAAGTGCCGGCCTGGAAGGGGACTCTATATTCCAATTTGAAGAAAATTACTCTGGCCATGTCCGAGGTACAAGTGGCCTAAATTTCTGTTTTTTTCTTTGTTCATTTTTTTCTTCTTATCAAGACACACTGTAGTGTGTCGTGTGGCCCAAGAAGCCAGCGCGCCACACCGTGAGTATATTAACAGTAAGAAAGAAAATGTGATATTCACACCTATGTACCTCTGTGATCCCTAATCCGATTCAAACCAAATTTGCTACAGAGGTACATCGGTACTTTGGCCGCTCATATCTGATATTTCTAAGATATGAGCAGCCAAAGTTTCATTTTTACTTCATTCTTTTCTTCTACTTCTTTTCACACACTTCCCAAAATCTGCCATAATACACAAATGTGGGCTCAAACCGGGCTGAAATTTGGCACACTTATAGGGCTCATTAAAGCAAATCTCAGTATCAACTTTGGTAGGAATCTGGCGAGCATTCACGGAGTTATAACTGATTATTCATGTAAAATAAGGTCGTAAGTCTGTCACGCCCACAGGGTAAACCACTTTGAGGTGAAAATTGCTATGCAGATAGAGTAACTATCTACTATCACAGGAGTGTCTTTTTCTGCTTTGAAAGGAATCCAGATAAATGCCATTGAGATATGACACAAAACCCAATCTGTGTCACAATTATGTGATCTACTTTTATGAATAAAAAAACTGAGAGTTTTCATGCCTACCAGATAACCACATAGAGCTATGAGCAGAAAATCAGTATGTAGCTGGAATAATCATCATAGAAAGTCCTTGCAGTAGTACAAAATAATCGGATTACAAACCACTGAGTTGTGATTCAAAAGCCAACTACGTGTAAAAAATGTGAGATAGAGATACTCTAATAGAACAGTCATCCTATTAATTCAGCTATGTTTATAACTTACTCCATTGTAATATTATATTACACTGCAAGTTATTCTGTAGGGAGTTCAGCTACAACCAGTTAATCTTATTGACAATTCAGCTGAAAGCATGTCACCCTGTAGAGAGTTTGGCTAGCTAACTTGTTTATACAGATGGATTCTCTACTCTGTAGATTCTTTGTAGCTGAACTCTCTGCACAGTGACTTGCTATCAGCTGAACTCTCTACAGAGTTACTTGTTGTAGCTGAATTCTTTACAGGTGACTTGTTTATAGCTGAACTCTCTTCAGTGTGACTTGTAATGTTCTGAATCTCTACAGCGATATATTTGTAGCTGAACTCTCTATGGGGTGATTTGCTTGTAGCTGAATTGTCTATAAGATTAGCTGTTAATAGCTGAACTCCCTACAGAATAACTTACAATGTATATAATTCTAAAATGGAGTAAGTTAAAACCGTAGCTGAATGTTCTATTAGGGTGACTGTTCTATTAGAGTATCTCGCATTTGCTACACGTAGTTGGTTTTCAAATCATAACTCAGTAGTTTGTGATCCGATTTTTATGTACTACTGCAAGGACTTTCTATGATAAGTATTCCAGCAACACACCAATTTTCATCTCATTGCTCCAAGCGGTTTGCTTGGTAAGCGTGAAAACTAATAGTATTTTTATTCATAAAAATCGATCGCGTAATTGGGACACAGGTTGGATTTTGTGTCATGGTCTTTATCTGGATTGCTATCAAACCACGCAAAAAAGCACTCCTACGATAGTTACTCCATCTACATTGCAATTTTCAGCTCATTTCTTCAAGGGGTTTACCCTGTGGGCGTGACAGACTTTCGACACAATTGTACGTGAATAATTGGTCATAATTCCATCAACGTTCATCGGATTCCTATCAATCTTGGTACTAAGATCCGTTATAATGAGTCCGTTAAGTGTGCCAAATTTCAGCCTGATTGGAGTACGCATTCGTGTTTTATGGTGGATTTTGCAAAGTTTTCGAAAAGAATAAGTAAAAAATAATGAAGAAAAATAACATAACTTTGGCCACTTGTATCTCGGAAACGGTTAAAGTAATTTTCATCAAATTTGAAATGTAGACACCCCTACCTAGCCAGCAATTCTGTAGCAAATTTTGGTTTCGATCGGGTAAGGGATAACGAGCTACAAAGGTGTGAAAATCATGTTTTCTTTCTTCCTGTTAATATACTCACGGTGTGGCGCGCTGGCTTCTTGGGCCGCTCGAAACACTACTGTGTGTCTTGATATCGCTGTAGAAATTCAGAACATTATAAGTCACACTGAAGAGATTTCAGCTATAAACACACGCAGAGTTCAGCTATAAACACGAGTAGAGAGCAGGGGCGGTGTCACAGTGATATATGTTTCCCCGGGTAACGTGTTTCCCGCACACATATCCCTAGGGATCCGTGTTTCCCCGCACACATATCACTAGGGATCCGTGTTTCCCACCAAAAGCTGTCAGTGATATGTGTTCCCCGTAGCGATTTTTTAAATATTTCACCGCACACACAAATCCCTAGGGATTCGTGTTTCCCCGCACATATATCACCAGGGATCCGTGTTTCCCACTAAGATATAGCCATCGTGCAGTAACTCCAAGGTCCTATTTGGCTAGTTGCAAACAATACGCGATCCAACTATTCAGTAGATATATTGCTATCTAGCCAATAGACATCCATGCATATTGCATGCATATAGCTATAGTTAGCTAACTAGCTATATAACTACGTACTATATAAGCTAATGCAATAACTATTATTTTTGTTTTTTACCCACACGTCTCTATACTAGCTAGCTATACTAATAATCAGAACTATAGTCATTTAAAATAAACTTTGTTGCTCTTCTCTGGAGCTGCTCAATAAGTGTGATGTCCTTGACAGTGGTGGATCTAGGATTTATAAAAGGGGGGGCTAACTCAAGGTACTAGTCTCTTGGGTAGAGGTGTGCAAAGCATGCTGGACTAGGAGGGTCTGGGGGCATGCTCCCCCAGGAAATTTTGAAAAATAGATGCTAAAATACTGCAATTTGGAGACATTCCCACATAAAATTCATAATATTTTCTGCCTGTAGATTATATATACTGCCTTTAGAGTATAGGTATGGCTCTCTGAAGCATTTTGCTAATGGAAAGTTTGGGTAGGTACAGACAACCAAGTACATGATGCACCCCTCTCACAGTCAACCAAGTACATGATACACCCTTCAGCCCCCAAACCCCCAAGAATACCAAGATTTTTAGGTGAACTATTTGTTAAAACCTATGTGTCAGCTATTTTGTAATTAGTGATGACTTTTGCATTAATATAGGTGGACATGCATGCACTCTTTTTTTAGGATTAAAGAACATATTATATCTCGTACTCCAAAAAGTTGCTGAGTCTAAATCATTTTGAAACAGTGAAATATCTCCAGGACTACAAACAGTATTATAATAAACCTTGGTGTCGTCAATGAATAGTAAAGTTTTACTGATGGTAACACAAGATGGTAAATTATTCACGTAAATAATGAAGAGTAGGGGTCCCAAAATACTCCCTTGGGGAACCCCAGATAGAACTGGCAAGGTGGTAGATAATGACTGACTGCATGCCAAAGCTGTAGCTACATTGATTAGTTATACATAGCTGCAATCACATGATTTACTCTATATAGCTAGAGATAGTATTTTATTGTATACGTGTACTTGTAGCTACTATTTTATTAAACTGATGCTATATAGCTACATAGCCAAATCACAGCACAGTTTAACAGTTATAGTTGAATGCCAGTGAATGGCTTGATTTCCTCCATCAACATGTATAATTATAGTATTAGTTGTATATTTATTTATTTACCTATTCTGTACAACTTCAGAAATGAAGAAAAATGTAGACGAATCACAACAAAAATAATTCAATACAATAAGTTAATTATAATTTAATTATAGATTTAAATACTTCAAGTGAATTAGAGTCTTTAGATAGGTTAGGTAAATCATTCCAAAGTGAAATTGTTGCTGGAAAAAATGAGGACTGATGCTTGCAATGATAGGGATAGGTATGGCTATTATATTATTATATTTTATAATTGTAAGACTCATATGCATGAGCATAGTACAATGATTAGTTACAAATTAAATTAGAATGTAAGTAAATAAGTAAGCAAATTAATTAATTAAGTATAAGTAATTAAGTAAGTAAATTAATTAAGGATAAGTAATTAAGTAATTGAAGAGATCACTAGTGTACAAGTGTAGAGAATTGTTGTAGAGTTGGTGCATTGACAGTGACACTTGGTAAAGCATTCCACTGAGGGACTACTCGTGGAAAAAAACTGTACTTATAGCTATTAACTGTTGAAGATATTGTAACAAATCTTTTGTTGTGACCTCTAGTGATAAGAGAGTTTTTAATCATACATTCTGGGAGTGAAACATCTATTAAACCATTTAAGATTTTATAAAGGACATATAGAGACTGAATATCTCGTCTTTTCTTCAAGCTGTCCCACTGTAAAGTTGATAACATTTCACTAACACTGCTGTATCTGTTAAAATCAGACATCACATATCTAGCAGCTCTCCTTTGAACAGATTCTAATTTGTTAATGTTAATGTTGGTATAGGGGGACCAAACAAAAGCTGCGTACTCCAAAATTGGTCTGACATATGTACAATAAGCGTCAACTCTAATATTCCTCTGACAGAAATGAGTGTTTCTTCTTATAAATGCTAGGGCAGAGTTAGCTCTTTTACAGATACACTCAATATGCTTGTTGAAAGTAAGTTTACTGTCTAATGTAAGTCCTAAGTATTTAGCTTCCTGTACATGGGCAAGCATTTGATTATACAGTGTGTAGTGTGTGACAGTTGGATGCACTTTGTGAGTAATTGTTAAAACAACACATTTAATTGGGTTAAATTGCATAAACCATTTGTTTGCCCAATGTTCCAGACAATGTAAATCATTCTGTAGGACATTGGAGTCATGCTTAGAGTGAATTTGGCGATACAATAGACAGTCATCTGCAAATAGGCGACAAGTAGATTTGATACAGCTGGGTAAGTCATTTATAAAAACAAGGAACAGTAAGGGGCCCAATACAGAGCCCTGAGGTACTCCACTGGTAACATTGACAACTTCTGAAATAGAACCATCACAAACAACTTGCTGTTTACGGTTGGTTAAAAAAGACTGAATCCAGTTAATTGTCTCTCCGGTAATTCCGTAGTACCTTAACTTTAACAGTAAGAGTTTATGGGAAACTTTGTCGAAAGCCTTGCTGAAATCCAGCAGTATGCAATCAGTTTGTGCATTGTCATTTAAACTGGATGCTAAGTCATGGACGGTTAATAGTAGTTGAAGATCAGCAGAGCGTTATGATTATTAAAAGTGCATGCGCGCCTATGCTAACACTAGCTACGTACGTCGCACATGACTTTATAAAGGGGAAACATATTACCCGGGGAAACACATATCACTGTGACTTGTAGGTCGCTAGCGAGTTAGTGATATGTGTGCGGGGAAACACGGATCCCTAGGGATATATGTGCGGGAAACACGTTACCCCGGGGAAACATATATCACTGTGACAGCGGATCTAGGGGGTGGGCTTTTGGGGGCTGAAGCCCACACCCCTTCACTTTAGGCTTTAATTGATCAATATGTTAAGCATTATAATGAAATTTTAGCATAATTATATCATTATTAATAATACTATTATAACTACAGATTTATAGCCAGATACTACAGAACAGCTAACTTACCAATTTCAGACATGAAAGACATCCAGAAGTAGTGCCAGCCACTTAGAACAGCCACAGCAGCCAGTTTTTAACTTTGTATTATTGGGTGGATCATGTGACACACTTGTATGTGACTCAGTCTGAGAAAATCGGTCTTATCGCCCATGTCAGTAGATTCGATTTTCCACCCAGGACACAAAGCTACACGAATAAACTCAATCAAAATCAGCTAGACTTGAGTGGTCTGGTTTTTTATGGCTTCTTTTCCCAAGCCCAGTGGCGATCCGTACGTGTGGTGTGGGGCCTTAATGGAGCTCTGTGTATGTGGCTGTACAGCTCTGTGGTGTTGAATAAGTACCTCTGCTGTGAATTTCCTTTCATTATAGCCAGTTTTGAGACCTCAATGGCCCAAAACACTTGGCGTAATTCATCCCTACGTCTTCCTTTTCAATTTTTGAACACCATCTTGTCCGCCTTCTAGGGTCCCCGACTCCCCACCCAATTTGCAGCTCGCCTGATACAGTCAACCTCGGTTTAAAAACTATTTAAAATGGCGGGAAACTTAGTTGTTGGCTACTTGCACAGTGGATTGTCTGGAAGGTAAGGAATTGGTGTAAAACGTGTGAAATTTGGTACACATAACTTCAACCACTGGCGAGCTACAACACAATAAATACTTAAAACCGGCATTTCTCGATCCTTTTTTTATTATTTTTTTATCGTTGATGAAAGCAAATAATAAAATGGTTACAACTACACAGCCAACTACTACTGCTACTACTACTACTGCTACTATATACTACTACTAGGAATACAATCAATCAAGAAAAAGGGGATTGTTATCATCATCATTGTCCAGAAGAGCCCAATACCTTAAAATCATTTTAGCATTGCTTTGCCACAGTTCAACAGAAAGTTGTTGTAATAAATTCTTTCTTGCAAGCTTGGAAGGAACACCGCTTCTAGGGGTGGTTCGGTCAGCAATAATTCTTAACATTCTCAGGGCAAATAGGCGATAAGCCCGGTTTTCCCAGACTGGATCACAAATACTCATAAACCCACCTTATAAACATCTTTCCAAGGTATTATCAGTGGATTTATGCTAAAGATTATGTAACACGGACCTGGAACAGCATTGGAGGTGTACAAGATCGATATGCTCTAATAGGACAGTCACCTAACTACTCTAAAGAACATTCAGTGTATGCATAAAACTTGGTTCTGTTATGTAATTTTTCCAAATCTACCTGCGCCTATGCATACACTGAATCTGTTTAAAAGGCTTGTTCATCCACTTTTGTAGTTATTACCGGTACTGGTATACTTAATTCAGGTACACAATTTCCATTGAAAATTCTCTCAGATTCAATCTCGTATCATTCAAATTTCAAAATTTCCCTGTTTCAACATTATTATTCTATCATGCATGCAATTGTGAGAGGATGCATCATGTGCTTGGTTGTCTAAACCAAACCAATCCTTTCCATTAGCAGAGAGCCTTCCTTATATATATATCCATGCAAAAACAGCCAAGCTGTGAAAAAATAAAAAGCCTGTGTGAAAAAAGTTGTGAAATCAAAGGTAGCAGCCTAGAAATGGCTACAATAATGTTAATGCTAAAAAAAATTTAATAATGCAATCTTAATAATGCACAGTCATTATTAAATTTTTTTAATCATTAACATCATTGCGGCCATTTCTTGGCCACCACCTTTGATTTCACAACTTTTTTCACCCAGACTTTTTAAGGCTGTACCATTTTTCACAGCTTGGCTGTTTTTTGCGTGGATTATCTTTACTATTGCATCTTGAGATTTGCTTTAAACATAAATTTTGAGGCCTGCCCAAGAGTTTGTTGTATACACAAGTCTCCCATGACTATGATATTTGTAATAACTAATTGTTATACACACACTGTCAACTCATTTATTTGTGTGTGCAGCACACACATCCTGCATACATGAATGCATCTGATGCAATCACAGTCGCTTGATAGTTCCACACCTATACCCAAACACTGTGACCTCAGTTCTGATTATCATGTTTCTGGTTAACAGTGTCACACATACATAAACAAAATCAGTATTAACACAGTATATGCAATAGGTCCTCAAAAGTTGGGCATATGGGCAAAACTGAACCTCATCACATAACATGTACTGGAATGGAATATTTAACCTGTACTACAAAGCCAATTTCACATTCACCGATGCTTACTATCTAGAAACTTACCACTGCAACATAAGGTCACTTCATCAGCTACTTAGCTTATAATAGGACATACATGACTTTAATTATATACACCTCATAATCCAATAGTCATTGTATTCATGTTGAGTCTAATATAAATGTACTGTCAGTATTGGTACAGCCCTATAATCATTTATGAACCAAATGCCAGAATATGTGACTGGGCCTGTAAAACACTGCAGATTACAGTAAATAAATTGTAAGTATAAGCAAATCAAATGCTTGGCTTTTTGCAAGACAAGTGACATACTGAAGCTTTTGTATGCATTTGAATCAATGACGACTGTTACTTTAATGAGATTATTGATTTTGACTACACAAAGAGTTGGGCTTCAAATACTTAAAACCAACTATATGCAAACTAACAATGACAAAACTGTGCAGCTATTCTGGCTACTTAATGTGAGAAAATATGAGAGTCTGTATATAGAAACATACCGAAAAACACCAGCCTACCTTTGTTGGATGAAATGTATTAATGAATCTTAAATCTAATGGTAACTCAAGCAATCTATTTTGTAGACAGTTTTGTTTCATTATCTAATATATATATATATATATTATATATGTGACCGGATTTAGCAAAATCAATCATATGGGCGCAAAAGCCAAAAGTGAGAAAACAGCTGCATGAACTTGCTGCACAATCAGGCTAACAATTTCCATATCAAACTCGACTTCAACTTTTCGGGTGTGCTGTTGGTGGACTGTTCTCTTGCATCCTGTATAACCACAACGGACATCTGTACAGGTCTGTGAATAACAGGAAAGTGTTTTGGCGGGTTCATGCACTCTGGACAGACGAGCAGGGAGCTGAATATGTGATGTATGTCTGTTTTGTGAGATTTCAGTCTATTTCCAGCTTCTGACGTGCTGTTTTGTGGTCTGGTGCCTTCAATAATCATTCTAGTCCATTTTATACTCTATCTCTTTCCCACCCCACCACCCCCCACCCTCCACCCCTTATTGAGGACTCGTGATACAGCAACACTGGTGAAAAAGCCTACCTAAAATGGTGGGAAACTCTACAGGGATTACTTTGGCCACTAGCTGCTCTTAAAGGTTGTGAATTGCTCCATCACTGCTGAAAAATCCACATTTGTAGCTGCAAAAACTGGTGAATGGCAAGCTTTAAATTATTAAAACACGATTTTCTCTGAATGAACAATATGCACATAAGGGTGATTTTCCAAAATCCAGTCACATAATATGTTGTTCATTTTGATCAATTATAGCTTGTCAAGCCTTGCAGAAGTACTCAAGGTGCACCCACAAAATTTTCAGCATAGTTACAATTATATAATAATATTATTTTACCGACTGCTTAACTAAACCTCCCATACAACTGCATTACTTCCACAAAACATAATACATAATTTGTGGATGGCACCTAACAATTCTGCAATTTGGATTGCTAATTACTGTTCATATACAGTACCACCCAAATGCAAAATTACGAGCACTGATTGTACACAATCAAAAAAAAACTTGCCAATAAAGGACTGTGGCAGCAGATTTGTTCATAAATAACTAAATGGTTGCAATGCACCTAAAGACTTGCAAATGAAATGGCTTCCACAACCCTTCATGAGCGAGTTTTAAATTGTGCACAATTAGTGCTTGCGACATTGAGTTTGGGCAGAACTGCATACGTACATCTCTATTAATGCATTTGTGTGGCATGTCACACACTTATACACCTTGTGGTCTACTTCAAGACATTAATACCGTGATCTCACTTTTGATTAGATCACCACAAATTAAATTTTTAGAATGTTTTAGGTAAACAGAGTCACACATACTTA